>NC_071630.1:16241017-16343517 GCF_014839835.1 Dryobates pubescens | reverse complement strand
GCACTCTGTTTTAATTCCAGCCTTTGTGGAAGTTGCTTCATTTGTTATTAATAATAATTATTAGTATTCATGATTTTATTAAGTAAATATATCAGTGGATTATTGAAAGTAGACTGTCCCCATACGTAGATAAAATTAACTGGTTTATCATCTGCTGTGAATGAAGCTTGGCACTGGCCAGATTTTCTACATCTTCCTGCATTTCAGCCCACCAGGGAGCTGTGGCCACTGGAGGAGGCCCTCTCTCCCCTTCCAGCTGTAGCCTTCTGAAGGAGCACTTGGAACCTTTCCTCTTACCTTTGTAGAGCACAGACGTCCCCATTCTGCTGTTTACAACTCATACGGAAATGAGTAAACTTTGTGGCTGGCTAAGGGCCGCTTTATGAAGTGCTAAAAGGCTTTAAACCTGGCAGGCACCACAGCTGGCCCTGCTGCTGGAGTAGCGGGAGGGCAGATGGGCATCTCAGAGGGCTTTGCTCCTGCACAGCGCACTGGCACCCTAAACTGACAATGGTCCATTGTAGCAGACTAATTTATTCCTTTTTTGAGGTAGCCACGCCCCACAGGGAGCTGTGGTTCCTCCAAGAGGTGCCAAGAAGAGTCTCTTCTTGCAGCTGGAGTAGGCTTTTTTGAGTGTGAGCTTTGGGGCAGGTTCTTCCCAGAGTGGTGGGTGTTAGGCAGTGATGCCATGTTAGGTCCCTCAGGTGGCTGTGTCCATGCTGGAGTGGCACTTGCCTTTCCTGAACGTGTTCCTGCTCTCTGTAAACAATCACAGGTCTCTTCTTTGATTGTGATTTCTGGTTTTGAGCTACAGTAACACCCAACTTCTGTAACTAACCTCAGAAACTGAAGAGCAATAGATTGTACAAAATAAATCTTGAAGTACTTTTCTCATTCTGCCCAGCAAATGCTAATCTGTGCCTTTCCCACTCCCAGGATCAGCAGCACAACTTCAGAGAGCAAGAGCAGAGATTGCAGTGCTTGCTGCAGTTCAGTTCTTAGGTCACAGTCTCAACCATACTAATTAGTACTGAGCATCTCTGTGTACAGAAAAAGGAGATACTTCTAATCCCTCTGTTCTTCTAGGAAGAAACTTGAACCAAAAAGGGGAAACCAGATTGCTGTACTCCTTTAACTCACCTTGCACTCACTGAATCCATAGCTGGTTATGAAAGCACTTGAAAGGATTGGGGTATGTTATGAGGCATGCTATGGCATAACTTCTACACAGCAGGCTGAATCATTATTGTGCATCAGCCACAAGCAGAAAGATACTGACAGCAATATTCTGAAGCTGTCTCTTGCTTACTGCTTTCCCTAACCATTTCTCTCACGCACTGAAGAGCCCAGAATTGCAGGGAAATTACTCTGTCCTGTCTTTATTCCAGCCCAACTTTACTTTCTTAGTGTTGCTCATTGTCCAGCAGACCTCTCTGGAGCAGGAAGGCAGAAGGTTAGGCTATCAAACATAGTTGGCTGATAATGATGGAGAATAACTTCCTCTGCTCATGACAAGACCACGTGGAATGTGTAGAAGATTGTTCCTTTGGGGAAAAACTTCAGTCAGTCCACTCTTGTCTAATTAGGACAAGGCATTTAATCTGCATTTTCCTGCAGACTTTATGTTTATGTATGTTTTTCCCCCCATTTAATTTTATTAAGCAAAGTCTATAGACAGGTATATCTCTTAGGACCAGGTCTTTATTATTTTTCATTTAGTCCTCTGCTGCCAGCAGTGGGCACCATTAAAAATTCAGCATTTGCCCTCATCAGTAATTACTCTGAATAGGAAATAGCATGTTATTGTATAGCAGGATACAGTGGTTGCAGGACTAAGAGTGTGGGGTGGGGCTTGCAATGTGTACACCTTTATTAACAGTACTTCTGCATCTGCCTTAAGTCTTTGTTTTCTATCTTGTACTCTTCCATAACAGTGAATGCAAATGCAGACAGGCAATTTCTTTTGGCTTTAATGGCTTTTCCCTGGAAAACATAACTCCCTATATTGTGTAAGCTTAGTTGGCAGTAGATGCATTAACAGGGTCAGTAAAGGTGTTATGTCTGCAGAGTACACATGAATAAACTTCTGAAATTCTCTAATAGGCAGAAAAGTTTCAGGTGTTATGACTGGAGATTTATCTTGATGAGCATAAATACATTTCCATAACAACTTACTGAATAAGTGATTTATGTGTCAGAAAAACAAACAGTTGATATGTAAGCGGTATGCATGTTTTGGGAAAGGGGAGGCTTGCTCTTTCCTAGTTGTCTTATGGAAAGAGTTTGTTTGTTTGTTTCTTGCATCATCTATTGTAGATGGAAGCAACCTCTCTGCCTCAATAGAGAAGACAGGTCTGTGTATACATTTCAAATTTAGGACTGGATGTAGTGGTATGGGTGGCAGAAGAGCCCAGTAAGCAGTGCTAATATGGATGTGGTGACTTGAAAGCTCATACCGAAATTAGATTTGTAACAATGTAAGGCATAAATCTGAGCATTGATAACTAAGATCCTTAAGGGTATGCAGTCATATTTTGAAATGGCAGGTACTATGTTGTTTGTGCACCATACATCTGACCACATTTCTGCTAGAGAGCAGGAATGTCTACTGCTAAATTCTTCAAAGCCTTCCCAATCTCAGAAAATGCTCGTTGGCTGCTCCTGCCCACCCCATAGACCGATCTCATTCATTAGCAGACTAGATCCTCATTATGATGATCTCATTCATTAGCAGACTAGATCATCTGGTGCTTCCAAACTTCTTGGTTCAAAGTGCTGTCTTCAAAGTCCTTGCTGCTGAGAGTACCAGGCTGTGCCACGGCTGCTTGGGACTTGGAAGTTGCTCTGTGTACTGTCACGTTTTCTAACGAGCGATCTGTACGTGCAGGAGAGACTTGCATAAATAGGGACTGAAAAATCCTGTAGGGATTGCAAATACGGCACCCAGTAATGTTAATGTAATGTAACTGATTAGGGGAGTGGGTGATAGGCTGAGGGAGAGTTCAAATAGAACACAACTGCGAAACTGGGTGGTAAGGCTGGGGCAGCTGTGGTAGAATAGAGCAAGAGGGAGTGTGTGCATATTAAAGACAGGTGGGAATTATTCTCTAATTTTCCAGGAACATAGCAGACATTTTTCCAGTTGAATTTTCTTTTGTACATTCAATTATGAGGCTCTGAAGTTGTCTAGCAATTAACTGAGGAGTGCTGTCCGGTTAGAAGCTGAGAGAAACAAGGGTTTATTGAATGGCAAAAATGTGACTTTTCAGAGAGAGAAAAAAAAAAAAAAACGGTTCCATGCTTTTTCTCTAAGTATAAGAACATCCAGCTTAAATAGAGTATTCAATTTTTAATGAATTGGGCTCTTAGTGTCCTGTGATCTATGGATGAAGAGCTAAAAAGTGATAAATGCCCACACACAACTGATGGGATTATACATGGTGTAGTTCCTTTGGAAGATATTCCTGTTTGTTGGTGGTTTCCCCACCCCCCCCTAAGTTTTCTGCTTAGATGTATTCCTGATCATGGACAAAATCTGACAAATGATTTGCAGTACTTTTAATCATTTCCTCAAACATTTCTACCTTTTAAAAATGAACTGTATTTTAGCCTAAATTGGTATACTTCTACTCATGGAAGATTTTAATATGATCTAATATGGGACACTATTTACCATTCAGCGTTTTCTAGCCCAAGAAATATTATATAATAATCTACAATCAAAACCACTAAAAACCTGTTAACTGCTGAAGTCTGTTTCATTCTAACATTACAAGTAAAACTCATTTATAAGTAAATGAAAGTCAAGAGGATTAAATTCAATTAAAATTACTTTGAAGTATGGGGGAAAAATGTTTCACGGTGATATAAATCAACATATTGTTATTGCCTTCTTTTCCTTATCCGTTAAGGGTCTCTAAAGCAAAATGTAGTTTAAATTATACATGGAGAACAAATAGAGAGAAAAGAATGCCATGCACCCACAAGCACAACCCAACTCAAATGAAAGGTTTGGGTGTACTTGTGGATGAATGGTGTGCTTTTCTCTATGCTTTGCAAGCCAGAACTGTGGAAGGTTTCTCCCACTTGCAGCCTCCATACCTTTATTGAGTGCAGTATAAATAGAAAGCTAATTAAAGTACATCTTTGTTATAAAAAAAGAGACAAACAAACAAAAAAAACCCCCAACCCCATTTTAGTGTGCATGCATTTTTTACTTAAAGTAGGATCTCAGCAGAGAAATTAACTTTAATAATCTATGGATTGCAAGACATATCAAACCTTCAAAGCATTGCAGCATTAGATCTATTCTCCAAAGGGTTTAAATTACTTTAATAGTTAATAATAAGTGATATGACTCATTTTTCCAAGAAAATCAAGATTGGTTGTCATTTGTTCATCTGGTCTCCAAACCTCTTAATTATGGCAAAGAAATTCTTCACTACCTATTGAGCACCTCTGGAGTGCATAATACTAAAATGCACTTAGAGTTTTTCTGCTGCTATTTGAAGTTTTACTCTTAGATATAAACTTAACACAAATCAGAGAGCAATGTTTTCAGTGTCCTTTTAGCTCAACAAACGTCAAACCCCACTAAAGAAACATGCAGCCACCCTACAGTGTAATTCAGTGCACATCTTTTAGTGGCAATTGAGCTATTGATCTGAAACACACATGGAGCACTTGGAAACCCTCTCATGTGTGCATAGAAATGCAATTCATAAACACACCATTGAAGAAGTTTTTATTGAAAGAGGGTCCAATTCTGTGACCTTCCTGGAAAGTCATCACTGGTCATTAAAAGATCAGCAACTGAAAATTTCACTAACTCCTTGCTTAGCAAAGTTTACTCCCATGAGCAAGATCAGGATCATAGAAAAACAATGTTATTGTTGTTTAAGAAAAGAACCTCACTGTCTGCTTTAAATCATATATTGTTCCCACAGGTTTCAATTACTTCACATAATGAGCCGGTGCCAGTTTGTAACAATGGTGTGGCTTTCTGTCTCGATGGCTCTGGTACAATGCTTTAAAATGAATTATCAAACTGATCAAAACAAACATTGTTCCTCTCATTACTGTGCTTCAACCTCGCCATTAGCAGAGTTAGCATCCACACATTTAGCTGAGTATCAGGGGGCCCAGATGCTTGCTGAGCAAGTTCCTCTCGCAGGAGAAATGTGTGAGTGGGTGCTGAACCCCACAAGCAGCTGGCTACAGCCAGGGATGCTGCTCTTCTTGCCACCAGGCAAGCTGCTGTGGTTGGCTTTTAAAACAGGCATCCAGACCTGTTGTTAGTGCATGGAAATGTGTAAGGGTTGTACACTTAATCACTGTGACATCCCGCACAAGAGCCTGAAAAAATGTATAGGAGCAGATTCTTTTCTAGAAGAGATTTTAAAGCAGAGAAGTTACCCTTCCCACCTCTCCTAAGAACAAGTCCATAGGAAACATCATTGAAACTTAGAAAAGTGAACAGCAACTTTAGTATTAACCTGGTTTGCATCATCTCTTCAAAGCCTGAAAAGAGTACAGATAATTCAGTCTTAAATTCTAATGTCTGTGCATGAAACAGAAGGACTATTGGTTAGCTGTTACTTCCAATTCATGAGATCAGGTTAGGAAGGCTGAAGAAGGTGGGTAGAAAACAAATTGTTCCTTATCTCATTCTTTGGCAGCAAAGATGTCTCAGTATGATTTTATATTGGGCTACAATAATGATCTATGTTTTCTTCTTTAGCAGGCTATTTTTTGTACTTTGCCATGTCTGATACCTTTTATTTGTGTCCATACCATAGCACCTATCAGTTCAAGAGAAGTCCATTTGTGAGGACATTTGGATACAACCAGTCTGTGAGGCCCTGCAGGCAGTGTGCTCAGAACCTGCTGCTGCAGATGGGTTGCTCTGTGCAGCCATGCAGCGCTTACTGACAAACAGGGGCTCCCCCCAGTTACAGCTGCAGATAAATACCAATTGCAACAAATTGCAATTAGTTGAAGACTATTTCTTCATTTTCATAGTCATCATGAAGTATCACTCTTCTAGTCTCCAGTGAACTTAACTGGAGTTTTACCACTGGGTATGATGGGATCACGGAGCAAATGCTGATCTCCCACTTGGTAGGGCTCTAATGTTTATAGATGCGTTGCCAGCAGATCTGTGAACTTTCTAAGATATTGTGAACTTGTGCAATTTTGCAGTTGCACCTTGGAAATCATTTGAATATTTATAAATTTAAGTATTTATTTTCACAGCAAAATTAAAGCACTATTGTCTTGCAACTGACCCTACTTGTTCCAACACTCCAAAAACAAAACCTCGAATATGATAACCTTTATTTATAGATGGCAATGAGCATATTTAGCAATTTTATTATTCATGACCCTTGCACTAAATTTCATAATCAGAATACAGATGTGTGAGATGATTTCTGTATGGCAGTCACTGGAGTAATTCTTGTAAAATAAAAATAGCTTTGTGTTCAGAGGAATAATATATCCATATTTCTTAAGTGTGTCTCAGTGCAAACAAAGAGACCACACAGTGGGGTTTTTTTTGAGAAGTCCTACATTAATAACAAGCTTCATGAATAGAAACAAAGCTCTAAAAACGTGATTTTTAGTGTTAGCTTATTTTCTGTTGCATGCTTATATTCTTCCATATATAGTCCTGGATTTTATTACAAACAGGAAATGGGCTGCTGCGTGCTTCGTGCAAATATATAATCAGCAAAAGTGCAATGTGTTGAACCGAGTGCTCCCAAGAAGCCCAAGCCAACCCTTTGTTAATGCTGCCTTTACTGATGTCTGTACCGAAGATGCAGATTATCAGATAAACATCACATTCAGACTTCACTCACTAATTGACTGAACGAGACTCAGTCACACTTTATCTACCATTCCACAATGGATTTTCATGTTTGTGAACCCTAACTGGCTGTGGAAATGGAAAGCAAATGTTGCATAATCACAAATAACTTTGTGGGTTGTTGTTGTGGGGTTTTTTTTTTAATCAACTTTTCCCTTTCAGCTTGTGACAAGTTCATCATTATAGACAAACGATGAATGATCATTTTGTGGTCGTATCAGCTGTTGTGCTACTGTTTAGAGAATTTTTATAATAATTGCTAAATATCACATTTTGCAGTTACATGTTACATGAATAATTGATACGGTAAAGTGGTGGTGAAAGACACAGGTATAATTGCAACTTTTTTTCTACCAGAGGGTTTTGAGAATGTATGCCACTTATTGAGTATCTGACTATCACCATATTAGGCTAGGCTTCTTTTTCCTTGTGTATCTGAAGCAGAAGCTCTCATTAAGCATATTGTAAAAAGATCCTTTTATGAAAATGCTATCAAGTATTTATAACTACAGCACTGAAGATCAGAGGAGAATATCATTTAAAATCTGTGCAACATAAAACTGGTCAAAAATATCAGCATCAATCAGTGTCAAAATTAAAACTGACTTGAATTTGTTTTCTTTTAAAATCCTTTTTTTTTTTTTTTTAACTAGATTATAACAAGTGCATGCTCATTTTGACAATCTTATTTGCTGGCCTCACATTGCAATAAATCAGAAATATGATGGTAATGAAAGTATTGAGGCTACCGAAATAACAGAAAAAGCATTCCCAAAAAAGAAATCAAACAGCCCCCCACTAACATATGCACAATAAGAACCCATTTCTCACCTGAACCATCCTAATATGAATATGGAAATAGGGAAATTGTCCATGGGCTTAAAGGCTTAAGCTGTCAGTCCTACTGCTTTTAGCTTTTTAGGAAAAATAAAATAAAATAAAATAAGTTCCACTCTGGTTTGAGGATTATTAGACACCCTCAAGGCTGAGAGCAGAAGTGTGACCGTGTATTACCCAACTAGTCACTTCTTCCTGTGCTGTACATGAAGAGATTATCTCTCTAGAAGCCAAAAGAAGGGACAACATATATAGAGTAGAGTAGAGTAGAGTAGAGTAGAATAGAATAGAATAGAATAGACCAGACCAGGTTGGAAGAGACCTTCAAGATCATTGCGTCCAACCCATTATCCAACACCATCTAATCAACTAAACCATGGCACCAAGCATCCCATCAAGTCTCTTTTTAAACACCTCCAATGATGGTGACTCCACCACCTCCCTGGGCAGCCCATTCCAATGGGCAATCACTCTTTCTGTGAAGAATTTCTTCCTAACATCCAGTCTAAACCTCCCCTGGTGCAGCTTGAGACTGTGACATTGGCATTCTTCCAACAGAAAGTTGTAACAAGCTAAAAAAACCCAACAAACAAACAAAACCCAAACCCACCAAAAAAAAAAACCCCAAACAAACAAAAACCCACCACCACCAAAAAAACAACCCCAAACAGAACAAAGGGTGAATGGCATATGGTAGTTGTTCTACAATATGGTCCTCATCCCTTTTAATACATCTCTAGAAGACGTAAGTGAAGCATTGTAATGTTGTTTTTCTAAGAGATGACATGTCTGCATTATACCCTTGGGGGAATGATATTTTGTTAACAATATTTTTTAATTCCTTTCATCATTTTATTTTTATAACTATCAGTGCTCCTGTGAGCATGTGCTCAGGCTAGAGACCCCTGCACAGGGGCTCTGCTTTAACTGCAGTTGTGCGGCTGGTCTGTGCTAGATTTTCTGGGGTAATTGCTCAGCTTAATAGTCTCTCTGGTCACAAAAATTGTTTCTGCACTGGGGAAGTCCAGCCTGGGAACCAGTACTCCAACTGCTAGGCTAAGATTGGTCTGCCTCACCAAACCATGATGCTTTTCCTCAAGACAGACAGGAGCAAGACTACCCAAACCCACTTGTTACTCCAGTTACTGCCTGTCTCACGTCCTCACCCATACCAAGCAGGCCGTATTTAACACTATCTTTTCTTCTCTTTAGCATAAATGTTACTATTCAATGTTAGTGGTTGTCAGTGACAGCTGGATGGCACTGCTCTTCACAGCAATTTTTTAATAATGTGACCAGAGCAGGGAAGCAGTAGGATAGCTAGGATGACTGTAGAGCTGCATTTTCCTGCTGCCCATAGGTCCTCCACGGCAATGCTTCCCATTTTGGTGGGATGTGCCATCCTACATCCAGGGGTTAGACCAGTAGCCACACGTGTGCTGCCAGTTTCAGCAGCCTCAGTGCCAGGGATCCAAATGCTGTGGGGATGCCCTGTGCACAACATCTCCCTCCCTCTGGGATTTTCTGGATGAGAACACAAAAAACCTAAATGCAAATGTATTGTCAGATCCCTCGGATGAGTCGGTACGAGGAAAGAACACCTCGCTCTCACTGTTGCTGGCTGCTCAGATATTAAAAATAACCCAATCCTCTCAAATGAAAGATGGGGGGGAACGATCCTCAAATGTTCTCATCACACGATAGCAGATCACATTTTGTATATCATCCTCCCAACTTCAGTAGAATAAAACATACAGAGAGTATAACAAAGTAAGTACTTTGACAGTGTCTTAGTTAAAACAAGATCTCAGGAAATGAGTGCGATAATGAGCAATTGGCTAAAAACTCCAACATATTGTACCAGGGCCTGAGAAATAAAGCAAAAGCAAACCCCTTTGTTCATATAATCACCGGCTGCAGGGTCTGCTGTCTGCTTATTAATTGTCTGCATGACACTGAGATTGTCTGACCAAAAGAGGAGTCTGCAATTCCTTAGCCATTATGCCTCAGCCCACCTCTCTGGGGAAGCAGGGAAAGTTTTAAAGCTGTTACACCGCTCTGACACTGGCCAGATCTTTGTACACTGAAATCCTTGAAACAGAGCTCCCTTCCTACTGACACGCTTGTAAACAAGTGATTTCTTTTTTAGACATCCATAATGGTGCTATATTGTGATGCTACTGAAAATTTCCAAAAGGCAGCCCAAATCTTTGTTTCACTGGTTATTTAATAGAAATTACGTGGCTTTTGAAGCTCTTCCACTGAGACTCAGTTTGCAAAACCACAAAGCTGGGGATTTGGGAATCTATTTACAGTGTGATAACTTTATTTTTCCTAAACCTAGCTAAATAAGCCTACAACTGTCTTTTCCTTCTTCTCTTCCAAAGGAGCTCCAGGTTCACAGGAGTCACTCTGATTCAGATAAAGTGGAGGAAGTTTTGAAATTCCCACTAGGTTCACAAAAAGCTTACTACATGTAAATTGTGGCAAACTGCAGCACATTTAAATTCTTCATTGCATTAAAATAATAATAATAATTAAAAAAGCAGCAAACAAAAAGATTATAATTCTGAGTCTGACTCCAAGTGTGTAGATTCCCTCATAATTTTGTCCATTTGAATATGAAGCCCTTTCTCTGCATTAACTTCCTAGGACCTTTCCTCGGGACTGCACCCCAAATGAGTCAGATGTTCTGCTTCAGATTAAGTTAACTAATTATATTACCTTTTTATCTTTGCCTTCAGGTAACTTCTCACACTTCTAGCTCATGTAAAGGGTGGTAAAACCTTTTATAGTAGTATAATTTATTTGAAGCCAGCTACTAAAGGGCATAGCAGCACCTGAAAGAGAACTAAAGCCAAAATGTTATTAAAAATTAAAAATCTCACAGGGAACTGTTTTTCCTCTTGATGGTGCTGGATCATGGCTGTACAGTTGATGTGGATTCCTATATGTGATTTGCCTTTTCCAGGAGCAGGCACATTGCTTTTCCTTAGTCTCTCAGGGAATAGGATAGGATAGGATAGGATAGGATAGGATAGGATAGGATAGGATAGGATAGGATAGAATGGAATAGAATAGAATAGAATAGAATAGAATAGGACAGGCTAGAACAGACTAGAATAGAATTAACCAGATTGGAAAAGACGTTAGCGATCATCAAGTCCAACCTATCACCCAACACCATCTAATCAACTAAACCATGGCACCAAGTGCCTCATCCAGTCTCTTCTTAAACACTTCCAGTGATGGTGACTCCACCACCTCCCTGGGCAGCTCATTCCAACAGCAAATCACTTTTTCTGTGAAGAACTTCTTCCTAACATCTAGCCTAAACCTCCCCCTGGTGCAGCTTGAAACTGTGTCCTCTTGTTCTGTTGGTGGCTGCCTGGGAGAAGAGACCAACATGAATGTGTTGTCTCTTTTTTGTGGTAGAAGAGGGAAAGCATTGCCACAGGCCATGTCAGAGCATTCAACTTCAACTGCTGTTTAGAAACCACCAGTGGGTTCACAGGTCAGCATTGCTTCAGTTTTGCAGCAGTGAAGTGTGAGCTCTGATGCTTTCATGTCAGGGAACACCAGTGCTCAGTCCCCCAGCACTGGGGCACTGCCACCACTACTGAGCCTGGTAAAGTCACGGTGTGGTCAGTCACCAATGCATGCTGGTCCTTGGACTGCTTGTGCTCAGAGATAGGTGGGGTTTTTTTGCTCATGGTTCATTTATATAAAGTCAAGATTTTTAATTGGAACATTTCTAACTTTTAAGTTTTTGAACTGGCTAGAGATAGTTATGATAGTTGTGATCCTCACTTACAAAGAAGATTCTATGCTAACAAAAAGCTGTTTTTTCTCAGTTATTTTTTGTATTCAGTTATTTTCTGTATGCATTTCACAGTGGCTGTGGCAGGTCCATGACCTGTACCTTCTCAATTGTACATAGAAGGATATGTAGGATTTTCCAGTGTTAGTCTCATTCTACACCTTTGAACACAAAACAGGACACCACTCAAGTCCTTCTGGAAAAGTCAGCAATTCAGTACTGAGGTAGTTTTAAAATTAGTGCTAAGGAATGATCTTCAGGAGTGATCTGAACCCAGGCCATCAAATGTTACCAAAAGATATTAATTATCTCTGAAACTGGGGCTCTGATCCTTCCTTATGAATTTTGGCAAATATGCCTTCAAAGAGAAACAAACACAGAGCTTGGGCCAGGACAGGTATGAAGTGCCTTACTTTGCAGAATCAGGTCAGACAGAAGCTATCTATGTCTTTCATTATAAAGAGCTTGTTTTTTTCCTTTAACTACCATCCCATGCTTAAAATGCCACTGGGATTAAAAGCTAGAAGTTGCTGTCCCATAATAGGCTGAATTGACCTCTATATTTCAGCGACGCTGCTAGGATTGGTGTGCAAATGACATTGTTAGAGTTCAGCACAATTTGGAACCCAGCATTTTGCATTAGTGTAGTGCTCTACCTCACCCTCTACTGTTTAACCTAAAATACACTGTGTTTTCCAGCAAGTGCTACTCTGCTGCCATCCTCCTTCTTGTGAAGTTTCCCCTCCTTCACGCATCGGCTACACTTACACAAAATGCTAATGGAAAGATCGACTGTTTCTGCTGTCTGGTAAAGATAAGATTGGAGTATTTGCTTTCTCAAGCTGATGTCCAATGGAACACTCTCAGAATGATGGCATTGCAGGTCCATTGGGACTTCCTGGTTCAAAAGGGCCCACCTCCTTGCTCTGGCAGCACATTTAGATTGCCAACAAAATACTGGCTTTCTGAGGGCATCACAGCAGCATTTGCTGGCAGGAAAGCTCCAGCAGTGAAGTCTCCCTCTGGTAGCTGTCAGACCTAAATGAAAAGGAGAGCCTTTTGCAGCTGTACTTTTCCTGAGCCTTCACCAAAATGAGCCCTGTGGAGGCCCAGAGAGATTCTCAAAGGTACCAGTTCCTCCACTTCTCCCCATTTTTCAAACTACAAGTAAGAGAATTTCCAGTTAATTTCTGGTCTCCCTCCATGCCTTGTGGCATTTCACAATGCTATTGTCATACTAGAAGGCAAGAACACAGAAGCAGGAGTTTCCCTTTTTTGGTAGCATCTTTATTTAATTCCCTCTATGGTCCATTTTAACTCCTTCTTTCCTGGCCAGTCATTGCTCTCTACAGGGTAACAGCAGTGCCCTGGCACCAGTGCCTCTTCCTGCCTGTCTTCCTTCACCCAGCCCACCAATCACATATTTCTTGTAATCCATGAGCAAGCTCCTTCTTCTCTCATGGTCTCCAGGTTTTCTCTTACAAGCAGAGAAAGGGTCAGTGGGCTGAGGCAGGCTGGAGAAGACTCTAATCTGCAGCCCTGGAGTCAGGGGAGCTGACAGCCCTTCCCTAGACCAAAGCAGCTTGCTGACAATAACTGTATTTTGGATGTAAGGATGTCTGTATGTAGCAGGAAGAACCACAAAAGAAACACAGGTAGCTCCAAAGCATGTTAAGATACCTTTCCTGGTGATCCCTCTTAAAAACAACAACAACAACAAAACCCCCCCACACACACAAACAACAACAACCACAGCAACAAAACCAACCAGAAAAAGCACAACCCCTTTCCTTGCTCCAAAATGCTGCTTCACTAACTGAGCGTCAAAAGGATTTTATTCTTAGCCTTCTGTTTCGATCAGTTAATTCCCACCAGGGCTGAGGTAAAAATTGTCTGTGGGACACACTGTTCTTTCTTCTTATACACCTAATGTTGCCGTGCTATTTTGGGCTACCATTTAAATAAAAGCCAATTTGACTAAAGAGCAAATATATTCTGTCGAATGACGGCAAAAGGGCAGAGCTTGGGGGGAAAAAAAAAAAAGAAAAAGAAACAAGAAAATGCAAGGCATTCATTTTTCCCTTTGTACTTCTTAATAAAAGAAATTCTCTCGCAGCTTAAAGTGACACATTAAAAGATGTACGTATCGTGGCTTTTAAAAACACAATTAGATAACACCTTGTCAAATACTTATATTCTTTGTTGACAGCCTTGAGTACAATCACAATAACAGCACAGCTCTTTCAGCATGTTTCTTATTCAGTTGCCATTGGCAGAGTCAGCCATTTTATAAAAATGTTACTGTTTATCACTTTAATCATCAATCTACATCTAGTCAAAACAATAAGTCAGAAGGAGTAGTAAATTATACTTGTGCAGCCCTGATGAGTTTGAACTGTTTTGCTGAAATTAACTGCAATAATTATCTATTTTTCTAAAGCTGTTAAGAAGTTCTGAGTTTAAAAAAAAAAAAAAAAAAAACCAACACAAAAAAAACCCAACAAAAAATTGGATCAATGAGGATTTGGCTTTTGCCTGGTTTATAAAAAAAAAAGCCCTTCTTAGTAGGCTGAGAAAAATTCAACTCTGAGTTTTGCTTTTCTAAAGGTGGGAAAAGAAAACAACCAACATGCGTTTTGCTTGTGGAACATAGGTGCCCAGATGGAGTTGTCAGGTGGCCCAGCCCCTGACCCTTGCCTCTCAGCCTGCCTTGGGGCAGGGGCTTCAGGCAACTATTAGGCAGGGCTGGAGGGAGGGACAGTTCTGGGGGGCTTGCTGTCTGTCTGTCTGTCTGTCTAGGGGCTCTGGCTGGGGTCAGAAGAGCAGTGGACACTTGGGTGGATGGATGCTTGACCCGTTGCAGGGATGTGTTCACTTTGGTTATATAGTATTGATGTTAATTACCAGTTTTGATAAATGCTGAGCTCTTCTATAGATGAAGATACATCTTTTGCATATAGACAAAAAGCACATCACCAAAACCAACACAACTTACCAGAGTTCCCATTTTACAGATGAAGGAAAGGAAATGCATGGGGCCAGCACTGGCTGAAACCTCCCTGGAGGTGCTTGATGCATGCAATGCATCTCTACCCTCCCTGCAGACATACAGCGGGCCCACATGCCTGGTTTTGCTGGGACACTTCTAATGGCCAAGTCTACCTCCAACTTTGCCCCGTGGCTCCCTGTTTTGGCACACAGTGAGGTTTAAGGGGTTGCTCCTGCAGCAGAAGGTTCCTTGCCCCAGGGAATGTGGGGCAATTGTGACTGTAACCACAGTGCTGAGTGTCACTTGCCTATCATCAAAGCTTTTGTCTTTTTTTTTCCACTTGTGGTTCTAGTCTTTTGTTTCTTGCCTTGAAATATTTTATTTGTCTCTTTTTGGAAGGACTTAATTATCTCTTTTTTTAGCTGGATCCCAACTTCTTAGCAATAATGTCATGAATCCTATGAATGCATTTTTGTGTCATGTGTGTGTGTGATCAGTCACTTTTTTAGACTTATATACCATAGGCTATCAATATTACATTTGCTGCTCCAACCAAGAGGCTTTAATAATACAGATCTAAATTTTTACTCTTTTACAAGACAAGGCAGCAAATTTAGATTCCTTTAATCACATGAAAAATGATGGATATAACTGGGGGATTGAATTTTGGAAACAATGCTAGGACAAAAGAGTTCCTGATGGGATTCTATAAATATTAACAAAGAATATTTGTCTTATCTTTTGCTAGCAACCATTAAGTATTTAACCCTATTCATGGAACATTTTCTATGTTAAGAAAGCTTTAGCTTTTGTCTCCTCCAAAGGCTGTCTGTCTGTCTGTCTGCTTCTCTAATATAATAGTTCTACTGCTTTGCCATCAAACTTTCATTGTGTTAATTTAATATAAACACATAGTCATTTACAAAGCAGTTATTTAGAACAATAGTTGTACAAATCTTTAGTAATTTCTTCTAATTATTTACTGAAGCCCCTGTAATACCTGAGAAGCTGAAATGTGTGAAAACCACAGCCAAAGCCAATATATTAAGGCAACTCATTCCTTGTGTGGGGAGCACAGCAGAAATATTTTGGAGTCCAAAGGAAGGAAGAAGGGGGGGAAAAAAGTAGTAAGCTTGAGGCATGTTGCCAGCTTTGCATAGGTGTGAAAGCTTCTGGCTCTTGACAAAAGTTTATTTGCAGGTATTTACACCCTGGATTGCTTTTTTAGGCTTATGTGTAAACACTAACGCCTCTTCTTTTCCCTAGCCCCATCTAGGCTTTCCTTGGTTTATTGCTAGCCCAGATTTCTGCAGTTACACAATTACCCTTAGAAGCCCTACAGCTGCTCCTGGGGAGGTGTGGCTGAGGTGAAGGTCTAGCTGAAGTTTAGTTGTGCCCTAGTGACTTCCCCAAGGAGGGCAGCTTTTTCCTGTGTGAGCCCTGCAGTAGCACTGGAGTGGGCAAAACCCACCCAGTCCTCAGCTCAGCTTAATTTTTCCCAGCTGGCATCATTGGCCCGCTGGGAACATGACCAGACGGAGCTCATCAGCCAACAACAGCACCCAGTTGCTCTCCAGGCATGCTGTCTCCATGGGGGGCTGGCGAGGACGGGTGTGCATAGACTCCACACATGTCATGTGAGTACTGCCGTACGTGGGGACCATCCCCAGGGTGTGTTCAGGGTGCTTCAATAGTGCACTTTGCTAAAGCAGTCATCCACAACTGAGAGAGAGAGAAGAGTAAATACATTTTGTTACTGGGTGTGGTTTTGTACTGTATGATGCTGAAAAGAAATCTGAGTTTAATGAAAATGAGGTATTTAAAAGGAAACTGTTAGCACTTTCAGACTGAAGCTGAATGATTTGTTAAATTCCTCTTTTGACTGGAGAGCAGAAGGGCCTCTCCCCACCTTTCCTGGGTTACAGCTAGGAATGGAGAGGACTCTTTTGTTTGCCTCAGTAAACTGTGGGAGCTACATCAACGGCCAAAACTAATTTTGAGCATAGCACATCCGCATGCAACAGAATAATTCTCATTTCTCTGCTGACCCTCCTCCCTTCAGCTCAGGAAAAGAGAGAACTCATTTAGCTCCTTAAATGTAGGTGTTGTAATCATTAATAGGGAAAGTGCCAATAAAAAAAAAATCTGGTGATACTATAATGGGGGAGATAAAACACTGCAAAGAATAATTAGATGCTAGCATCAAAATACTGCATGAAACAAAAACAGTAGGGTGTTTCAGAGAATCAACATTTAAAGCATTTAAAAAAAAAATCTTTACCTGCACTCCTTAATCTTTTATTTTGCCTTTTGATTTCTCTGCAATGTAGTGTGTTCCTCTTTTGTTTTATTTTCATTTGACTTCATTTTATTGTATCGCCCTCCATCTTCTTTCACCCCTAGGAGTTTTCCTATTTATTTTGTGCTTTCAGATCTTCCTTTGTGGATGTTGAATGTAAATATAAGCATGCTGACAGAGTTTTAAGACTCAAGAAAAAAAAGTTCTTAAATCCTTAACAGTTAGGATCATGTAGCTGAGTGATGGGATATGGTTTGGATGAATTGGAACCCATCTTAGATGGCTTCCTAGGATAAGGAAATCCCAATAAGCTGTGCTGATTGCCTGGTCATCTCTTTGGTGTATACTGGGAATAGTCATTGTGAACTGTGAGCAAATCTGGAGCTGCCTTTCAGATGAGTTTGGGAGGAGACTGTGCGTGCAACAAGCAGTAGCTGTCCCCAGTCCTGTGTGGTCATGGAGAGCTGCTATGCTCTTGGAAGTTAAACTGCAGCAAGGAAAAGGAAGGATGGGAAGAAATCAGTATTGGCCTCTCCAAATTAATGCAATTTTGGGAGTTGATTGCTTCTCACTTTGGGCTAGCTCTGTATTTCCAGGGATTTTCTGCAGTGTGAATGTGGGAAGCTGAATGAGCAAGCATCATCCCTCATCCTCAGGCTGGTGAAATACTGGAGGTGGTATTCTGGTGAGGTACAGAGGAAGCGAGCATGTGCCATGCTCTGTGGTGTCCTAACCCAACACTGACAATTATGTTTTGGGTTTGGAGCAGACCATCCTAGAACAAAGACAGGACACAAATGGTTATGCAAACTGTAAACCGATGGTGCAAAACTAGTGTTTAATGCAGCCCCCTTACCCCTGGCAGGCATCCAGGCTTACAGGTATCACTGGAAACGGGGCTCACATCAAAGCACTAGCGCTGCAAACCCTTCTCCCTTCTGAGCCTCAAACTAACAATGCTGCTGCACTTGTGGCAGACTGACTGACCTGTTACACCATGTCTTGATTCAATGACTTTCACCTGTTAAAAGCACTTCTACTAAGAGGTGTAACAGGGGCAATATCCTGAGTCTCTGGTGTTTGGTTAAATCAGCTCCCAAGTGTTCACCAAGCAGTTAAAAGAGGATCTGTTGCTACAGAATGAAAGTGGATGTACATATTTTTATCCAGTTGATGGAGAGGCATTCTGGGTGTTGTGTGCTGGCTCTAGTGCTGAAAATAAAACTCACAGAATAGGGCATAGTACTAATTAGAAACTTTGAATCGAAAAAGATCATCAAATATAGAAACCTCCTGAATATGTCTCTACATGCTGAATGTGTTGAAACAGAAAGTGGAGAATTTTGTCTTTATGAGGCTCACATTTTTACTATGCAGTAGGCAAGAACTAGATTTTCAAATAAATTAGAGTACTTTTTTTTTGTTTAGTTTTTAAGTATGCAAAGTGTGTGCCTTCCCCTCCTCCCCTCCCCAAAAAAACACAACTTCTGCAGTGGTCACCCTTCACAAGTCTCCAATTTTTTCCCCCAGTTTCCTTGGGTATTGCTTTTATCATTCAGTATTTATATTACAGGAGTAGTTAAATCATCATGTAACAGTATGGATTTTCCAGGAGTGTGTGCAATTAGATGGATGAGAAGCACAGTAGTGCCACTTGACAAAAAGGCATGGGTTTGTCTTGCCCTTCATATTGGTACTGCCCATAATCCTGGAAGTTGTGTGACCATGGACTGACATTATATCAGTTTTCTCACCTGAGGCTGATTCATTCTATCTCAGATCTAGATTAACTGAATCTCCATTTTATCCAAGGAGAGGTGCTGGCAGAAGCCTTTGGTGGTATGCCATCTGACTGTGATGTGTTGAGGAAGCCTGCAGGAGATCTGACTTGAGGGAAATGGGAGGGATCTGCCTGAGCATAGAGAAATGCAGTCTGTGAGGAAGGGTCCTTTCTTGGGTTGCCGTGGTCATCTCTTATACCAAGGAGCTGCTCTTTGCTCACAAGCTGTAATGCATGAGACTTAATGGCACTCAAGCTGGAAAAAATACATCTGGAGAATTGAAATTGTGGGGAATACATTTTACCATCTTTTGGAGTCTGGTTGGGTAACCAGGTAAAGCATCTTGCAGTGAGATGATGGGTGATGGGCACTGTGTAGGCAATGGCCAGTCAGCAGCAGAAAATGCCATGGGTGAAGTGGCAGACCCTGAGCTTTGAAACAGTAGAGATTTCTGCAGGAAAGCAGATTGAGCTTTTTGCTTCTTTACAATACAGTCTCTAGCTGTGTGTTGCAGGATGGAACTCTGTACTTTAGATCTGGTTATTTACACATATGCTCATAAGTATGTGCATGAGTAAAATTTCTGATCTTTGTTTTTTCCTGTTCCAATGACTGTGTTTTCTTACCATCATCAGTTAGGGAAAGCATCACATCGATATTTTGTGCACCCAGCACAGTGTGAGCATGTAGATCTTGCAAAGAAAGGTGAGAGAGATGGCGAGAGGGGTGTTGTGGATGGGAAGTAACCAGCAGAGCTCAGATTTGGGGGTGAACCTGGTGGAGGAATTATGCTGAACTCCTCCGAGCTGGCATGTGCTGGAGCTGAGGTTCTCAAAGTTGTGACAGGACCTAAATACCCGCAAACACTTAATGCTGAATTAAATAGAGTGTCTAAATCATACCATCTAGACATGTGTCTGTCTGTAAGTAATAACCTTAAATTTTAAGATGAGGAATTCATTATGCTAAAGCTATCACCTGCTTCCTGTACTCCATTTTTTCTGGTGACTGATCTTTTCTCCTGTTCTCATCATGCTTGCTACATTTCTGCTGCATGCCAAATAGAGGTGAGTGACTATTTCTAAATGTGAACTACCTATCAGAGCCTGGAGTCATCATCCCTATACAAAAATCACAGTGATAACTTCCAGGGATTCACAACTCCCAGACCAAAAGCTGTTAACCCCACTGCAGAGATATCCAACCCAGTTCCTTGCTTTTCAAAAATGCCAACAGCTACCACCACATTCAATTATTTCTGTTCCAGAGCATTGGGAACATAGATTTGGTTAACATCAACAAGCAGTAGTTGCCTTTTGTATTATTGCTAGAGAACAGAAGCACTTATGCCAGAGTGCAAACTTCTGCTGAGGAGTTTCTGCATGCTTCAGATTAGAGATTTAATGTGGGACCACCAATTCAGTCAAAATGCAGCCTGAGCATATTATCTCCTGCATAAATCAAAATGAAATGTGATTTTCACATTTTCAGTGAGAGCTTATTTTAATTCCAGGCTGTAGACCATGTACTGTAGATTTTAGGATGAACCTGGCACAAATAGGTTCATAAAAGGCCAGAGCAAATGCAAGGCCCCTTTGAAATTCCCCATCCAGCTGTGGCAATGCTCCTGAGCTGCAGGAAGGAGGGATTTCACTGCAGGTAGAAATCATGGCTCTGTGCCAGCATGCTCTTGGTATACCTAGTCCTTTAGGTCACGTAACTCTGTCTACTGCTACCTACTAGCCACTTTTGGCATGATTTGCTCCAGGGTGCTGTGCAAGTCCAAGGCAAGAGTGGGGATGGTTGTCAGAGGGCTGACTGCCTCACACTGCAGCTGTCCCACATGTTTCAAAATAGACAGTTTGTGCTTTATGTGCACCCACTCCTTTCAGAAGCCTGTGCTGTGGTCCTTTATTTTTCCTCTTTTTTTTTTCCCCCCCTCTTTGGGGTTTGCTTTTGAAATGCACTAAATTGTTGTTGGTACAATTTTCCTTTCGCTTAGGTTGAAAACGGCATTTTATCAGTGTCAGCTGATTTCTTTTTTAATTGAGCTAAAGTTCACAGACTGTGACAGGGATGTTACTGGGTAGTATATATTTCATGTTATAATTTAAATCCTGAACTCTTTGCAGTGAAGCACCATTGTCATTGGTTACGCTACATGGTGAGGCGAAGGATGCCATCGTCCTTCTAAATAGTAAATAACAGCCTGTATCCCTCCATCCCTACTCTTACCCCTGTGGAGGTCATGAGAAGGCTGCAGAAACATTTGTACCTGACCTGTTTTTCATTAAATGAGGGGGAGGGATCTAGGTAGGCGACTCGGTTGGGGTAAAGCATTTCAAGCATGGCTACACACCCTCTCAGGGCGCCCTGTAGTCCTGATAAAGAACAGGTGCTGAGCAAATCCATCACAAAGCCACTGAACATTCAGACTCGTAAAATGCCAGCTCATGGGCCTACCTGGCCATCACCCTGCCTGGCTGTTCACCTCCCGTGCAGTTTTGCATATATTTATTTTAAGACACTTGATTCTGAGTGCATTTGGGGCCTAGGATAAAAATAAAGAAGTAAAATATTTCTGTATTTCTGTAAGACATTTTTATCATGCAAATTTTGCCTCTGATTGCATGTACCATGCTGTCTTTTGCAAGCATCTGCCCTGGCAGAAGCCCTGCTCTAAGCTTTGGCGGCAGCTGACAATGTGCATTTATGGGACTCCCCCCAGCCTCTCCCCCCCACCAGGCTGCTATTAACTGGGTTTAAATGTATATGACCATAGAATAAGCATGGAGCATGGATGAGTAGGAGAGAGGGAGGACCTCGGGGCCAGGCAGTTTACAAACAGGCATCACAGCCACGCTGTCCTTTGCCCCCTCTTACATTTCTTATTACAGTACATTAAAACCCTTTGCTCTGTCAAATTGACAAAGGCAGCTATAAAAGGGGTCTTTTCTAATACACAGTAATATAAACTATGTTTGTACACTTACCACATAATCCCTAATTACTTCCATACTTTCATGTGTGGAGAGCTTTGACGCTTGCATTGCTGGATACTTAGTGAATGAAATAAAAATCAGAAATTATTTCTGTATGAGTATGAGGTGGTATGTGGTATGTGGATTAGCTTCTAGGCTGGAAACACAGCTCACATTTCAGAATAAATATACTAAGTGTCATTGATCCACTAAGTGTCGAATAAAAAACTATGACACCAACAAAACTCTCCTATGACCCTGACATTCCTCCAGTACTTAAAGCAATTACCCTACTATTTAATAACAATGTTTATAAAATTGCTTTTTGATTGGCTATCATCTACGTCATACCTATGTCAATAATTCCCAGTGAATGCCTGCATGTGGCCTTTAACCTTGCTTTACAAATAATTTCCATTTCATAATAGCAAGAAGACTCTTTTGGCAGTTGGTAATGGAGTCCTCCCTTGAAGACTGCATCACTTGATTTTTGGTTTTTCTGCATGGTAGAGGGCACAGCTTGCCCTGCCCTTTAAGATGCTGCACAGATGCCTCCATCTCAGCCTACACAGGGCTCCCTGAAATGCTAAAACGATTGAGCTTGTAATCTTTTTTTTCCAGGAGGTATCTCTGTCTAATAACCAATTCTGTGATGTGAAAACTGCCTGAAGTTTTTCACCATTTCACTGTCATCCTTGACCATTGTAGGTTATCATAACTTGGGCATTATATTTTTTGGTACTTTCCCTTCCTGTCACTGTTTTTGCTTATTAAAGGAGAGTTGGATATACATGATGCATGATAAATACAGCATTAAAGTTGTAGTGACAGTGATGGTAATGAGGTGTCCATACTGTCTGGCCCTGTGATGTTCACCCAACAATAATTTCCCAACAGAGCTTAAAAGTTTTCAAGGTATGTTTTGGCAATTGTTTATTCACCTGACTTTGGAGTGATATCCTTACCAGAAACAACATCCATGACGTACAACACAGTTGATGCACCACACCCATCTCTGGTTCTCAGTCCCTTCACAGATACATAAACAAAGGTGGTTGTGTGAAAAGTTTTGAAGTGTGTTTTAACAGTTCTATATCTCAAGTTTGTTGCTGATGTGTCCTAGAAGCCATCTTCCCAAACACTGAAACCAAAACAGTACCACATGTGATCCCATTTCCACAATTTGTTTCCTTAAAGCCATAGAAAACTACACAGAATGGTTTTTTGTACAATTCTTAGAAGATATCTTAGCATCTCTTTTCTGCATAGGAAATCTTAAGAGTAACCACTTCTAAAATGCATTTTTCAAAGACATGCAGCTGTGTTTTAACGGTGCACACACATCAGAGCCTGTTCGTGACTTGACCACATGTGAGACAGAAGATGGTCAAAGATCTTGGTAAAAGTTATGGTCATACCTGGTTTGCAGCTGTGCAGACCTAGTGGTTTTCTCCTGGTGGGGAAACCCAAGACAGATGAAAGGTTTACTGAAGGTATTTCTAAGGTAGATTGTCTTTTGATCCTATGGAGGCCAGGCACCAGCAGAGAGGTATCCCATCCGTTCAGTAAAACCTGCTGTGTTTTAATGGCCGGCCCTAGTGGGTGCTAAATACCAGAAACATCTCACTCCTTGGGAGAACACACTCTCCGCAAACAGCTTCACAAAACTTTATGCCAGTGCTGCTGTGACAAAATCTGTACAGAACATCAGATGTGCCAGACATGCCACTCCTCTCTTTTCACTGAAATATACACAGTAATCTCTAAAAACCATCATTTTAAAGCTTGTCTAGAGAAAGCTTCCTGCTCTTGGGCTGAAGGTATAGATCCCATCTACTCTTCCTGTGGAGGTGGTGATACAGGAAAAGATATTGGTATTTATCTCCATATTTGTGAGAGCCCTGGGGTCTGGTGCAGCTTCCCCCCAGAAGTGCCCAGGGGCTGATAGGCAGCTATTGAGGAGGAGCGCCTTTGCATGTGACAGTTAAATGGGTTTCGTTCTGATTGATATATGGAGCTTGGAAGATCAAAGTTTGGTGTGCGCATGGTAATGTTTCCAGAGGGGTATTTTTAGTAATGATACGCCCAGCACTCAGAAGGGAAGGCAGGCTGTGCTGCACATGTAGACACGGCGAGGAGAACTTTGTTTTGCATGTACGTGTCTCCAAAGAGCATGCTGAAATACGAGGGATAGCGAGAAAAGCAGGGAGGCAGCGTATGGAGAGCAAGAAGGAGCAAGCAGACCAGCGGCGAAGGAAGAAGGGAAGAGTTTTAGCTCTTTGCTTGCTTCATTATGCAACCTTGACCTCCTGCTAATAGATTTTATTTCTGGAATATGCACATGCTTGCAGATTTGTGCTAAAACGTGATGAGTCTCGTGATTCACACTGATTCTGTTTACATTTCCCAGTACATACGTTTTGTTTGTTCATCGGGGCAAGTACTTCTGAGCCTCTTCTGGAAATCCGAGTAGTGGGTGAAGCTTTTTCCTCCTCTCAGTTAACTCTTCTCCTAGATTTTCTCCTATTGATGTGCCTTGATATGTTGTTGTAAAACACTTAAATATTTCCATACCTAAAAAAAGGTCAAAGATAACATATGACACTTGATGACAAAAGAATACTAAGTACCTCACAGGAAATTTTACTCTCTAGCAAAATAGGATGGTAAATATACTGACTACAAGTTATCTGTCAAATTAGTTGGAACCCTTTATTCAGAATATCAGTGTTTTCCATTTGAGAATGTACAGTAGCTCAGAGTGACCCATTTTGTGGTTGGTTGCTTCTTTGGGGGCAAGGAGAATGTGATATAGAGGCTGAGATTTTACTGAACTGGCTGCTTTCTTGCCTCTGCCTCAATAATTACTGAGAGATGAAGAAGCTCTCTTCTTCCCTACCCCAGCTGAAGTGCTCTTTCTCTCCCAGTATTCAAGAACTCTTTGCTAAAACCACCTATTCCCTGCTGCTCTCTTCCTTCTCATAGCTTCCTGTGAAAAGGAAGCAAGACCCACTGAATGCCAAACATAGGTCCTCTTTGTGCTGGAGCCAGTACCTTCCTTTTACAACTTGTTCATAACATTTCTGAAAAGTTACACTTATCCCTGTACCTATCAATCAATCATCAAACAGGCTGAAGTTACAGAAATCCAGCCACCTCTGCAAGAGGAGGATGCTACAGCTGTGACATAATTACATTATCAACTTAATTAAGGAAGTGAGCAAAACGAAAGAGAAAACAAAACAGCCAAAGAGAAGGCTAGAGGTGGAAAGGAACGGTGGGATGGGTAGCATGCAGAGGATGTGTTAAATTTAGCTCTAAGTGGTTTAAATAAGGATCTAACATATCATAAGATTCCCTGGGTTTTCATCCTGTGCTCCTTGCCTTCTGAACAGCTGCTGGAATCACAGGCACTGGGATGGGAAAATGGGACTCCCAGAAGGTGGGCCGCTGTCCTGCACCACCTCAGCCTCCAAATTCACAGTGAGCTGAATCATACATTAGACAAAGAACGTGTGACTTAAATGTATTCATGTATTGTGGCTTCAGGAAATCTAGTTTTGCAGAATAAATGCTCAGTCCTGTTATCCTCCCAAGCTGAAATCCCCCATTAACTTCTGTAGGAGTTTTGGGCATGCAAGTGCTAAAGATTCAGGTTCCTAATCTGATTATTCTCATCCAAATATATTAATTGTAGAAAACCAACAATGTGGTTTTTTTCTAGACAGCATAACAAAAGTGGATCACTGTCCAAACTATGTCCTCCTCCTCCTGCTTTTTAATCCCTTGTATTTTTCAGTATCAAAAAGGAGGGGGGAAAGCAGTCTTCAGATCCTTTATTTGATTTCAGTCTGCAACTATGCTTAGTTTAAATGTCACCCATACGTGGAACAGTGGTTGCACCAGAGCAATCATGGCAAGATGTCTAAAGGGGTGTCAGCAAATTGGACAGGGTATAATTTTAGTCAATGTGTTCTTGTCTTATTTTAGTTCAACATCATTTCCCAGTTGCAATTCTTTTGAGTGACACATGGAATGCAAAACAACATAAAAGGTCTGCCCTGAGGCAGATATATGTCCATGTAGGACTTTAATTATTCTTTTTGAATCATGTGTAATATGCAAGCCCGATTTCTTGCATAAAAGTCTGATGGAAAAAACCTGTGTATCACCTGGATAAGTATTTTTATGGTAGTCCTCTTATTTTTAGAGGTGCTGAATTCAGAGAAGGCACTTATTAGTCCATGTACTCTGGATTTCAGACGACATTTGGGGGGAAAAGCTATGGCTCCCAAGGTGGTTTCCAAGGACATATAAATCAAGAAAAAAAGAAGTCATTCTTTTATTCATTCAACTGCTGTGTGCTCAAATAGCACTTCCAACATGTGTATAAAGTGCTATACATATAAGAATTTATTTGAATGTATTCTCTGTGGCCTAAACACCTGTAAGCTGATTCTGATGGTATTTGTATCACTTTTATACCAACGTAGCTCTGATGGCTTCAAGGAGGCAAATTCTGAACGAAATCAGTCAGATCTTTTCCTTCCAAGGAATAATATTAAGCTGCACTTGCTGCATCATTTTAGATTATTGATTAAAAACGATGAAAAAGGTATGTGTGAAAATGTGGATTGTAATGATGAAATAGGCTTTTAATATTAAAAACCAATAATAATAAAGAGAAGTTGGTGTAAAAGCAAATTAGGGATGTCACTGCACTTTTAATGCAGGTTGTGGGCCTGATTCAAAGGTTTGCAGTTTGTAGCTTTTAACGTGGACCAAAAGTATCTTCCTGGTGCCCAGGGAGCTCTGTGTAGAGAGTCACTAAGTGTGCCCTCAATTCACATGGAAGAAAGCATGAGGAAGTGGGAGTGCTAGTCTCTTACCATGAGGTAATAATGGGCAACTGATAAAGATGAAATTTGAATTCAAAGCCCTCCATCTCCTTTGAAAACTTTTTTCTTAAAGCTCCTTTTAGAGCTAAAAGTAAATGGATAAATCTGCAAACCGTAGATGTTTAGGGAAAAAAAAATCTGACTGTGCTTCTGGCTGAAATTACATTAAGCAGAATGAAGGTGCTTCTCAATGTAGTCTCTGCAGGTTGGACATCAAACAAGATGCTAACTTGTATAGAGATAGAAAGGAGACCATAGTGCTTTCCTGGTTTGTCAGGACCCCAGCACAGGCCCATGATGTTTGCTTTTCTCTCCTGTGTGCTGCCTTCTCCTCCTTGGAGTAATCCTCCTGTTTATTTGGTCACTGCAAGGCTGTGTTTTTGGAGAGATGTTTTGGTTTGCACAAAACATTTGAAGACTGTTTGCAGAAAAGCAGTAACCCATCCCAAATTCAGTGGGATAAAAAAAGCTCCTTGTTTGTAACTGCTACTAGTTTAATAATTTAGATGAGGTGAATTTGCACTTCCAGCCCTGAGTGTGTTCTGATTTCCCTGCAAACCTGTTGAGGGATTTCATTGTCTGTGGTAGGAGTCGCATGGAGGGGAAGGAAATATTTTCCCATCCTTTTATTTGCTATTGTACTTTAGTATTCCCTGAATTTACCACATGAAAACACATAAGCAGAGGAGCGGCTATATTTTAACGAGGGGGGATCAAATTATTCCACTGCATAAGAAAAGGTACAAAAGAGAAACACAGAAACCAGCAGCTGAGATCAGGTTTCATTCAGATGATCTAAACCAATGATGTTTCGGTTGGTTCAATTTTCTCCCCAAGCGTCTGGTTCCTCTGATGTACGGAGTTCCGTCACCCGCACCCGGGAGGCTCTGCTGGCCAGCAGCCTGCTGACTGGCAGTGACCTTGTGCTAACTGTCTGTCAAAAACGGTCACTCAGAATTCATTGGGATGAGAAATAAGCATTTGGTGCCTTTCTTTAGGAACATAATAGACAGCTTTGCTTTCACACCTCCTAATAGCCTTTTTAAAAATAGTTTCTGTAGCAGGATGCTTTTTTAGCGCGTGGAGCTTTGCTTGTCTACATTTCCCAGAATTTATTAGGATTATTTTTACATTGTACATGGTTTTTATCTTAAATTTCCTGATGCCACACTGCAATGCTGCCAGTTTAGCAGCTCCAGCTGTTTTGAGTCATGATGGTAGGCTGTGGTGTGACTGGATCAGAGATGGGAAGTTTTGTTCGTCAAGTCAAAGCATTAACCCTTCAAGGGCAGCTCTTAAGCACTACCTCTCTGCAAAAAGAAGCAATGGCACTGTCATTCTCCAGAAGGCAATCACAGCCTTGGCTCCCATGCTTTAGCAGTCTCTGGTAGGCTCTATTTCTGGCAGTGGTGTTGGGGTTCAAGGCAATGTTGTTAGGGTTCAAGGCAGTGGTAGGATATGAAAGGTCCTGTGTTTTATTTGGTATATTTGGTTTCTCCAGCCACTGTGTAGCTGTGTGGGGAAGGGGCAGACCACCTTCTCCCTCTGCAGCCCCAAGGCCTTCAAATTTCTCTTGCCCTTCAGGAAAGGAGTGTCTTTTCTACGGGATCCCAGTGCTATTCAGTGGAGAGACAGGAACAATTTTAAGCTTCCAGGTCTGTATAAGCTCTATTGAGAGTGGAAATTAGTTGAGGCTCCCTGTGGTGTATGTGACTATGGAAGCTACAATGCTCATTTGTCCCGCTGAGCTGTTCTTGTATGTGCTTTACTGGCTGCACAAGTTATTTTATTTTTTATTTTTTTTTTAGGATTGCAAAGGTCTCCAGTGGAGAACTACGTGGTAGAACGGAGAGTTAAACCTAACTCTCATTCATGTGGCAAAAAAAAATACCTTCTCGGAGGATAGGTTAGGAAGGTTTAGGTGTACACTGAGTTAATGCACTTGCAGAATTAATTTGCTATCTCTTACAGCCAAGAAACATGAGTATGCATTTCAGGGTCTTGCAATGGAAAGGGGCAAAGGAGTTAAAAGAACCACCTTTATTTTAGACCTAGATTAATGGTACACTGTCTCTTTGATTGAAGACAGTATCTCTGGCTATCTTTTTCCATTTTTCAGCACCTTTGGTGATGCAGGGCAGGTTGGGAAAGCCTGCCTGCACACCACCTACCTCCTGTGGCCCTGGGGGCTGTTCTGGCTCTCCCTGCAGCAGCAGGACCCTGCCAGGAGTGACTGACCCCAGGCCCTGCTGTCATCAGAGGGGAAGGGCTTGTCTCCTAAAATCTGCCTTGAACCTGTGGGTGCAGCGTTAAACAAGGCTGGGGACCCATGGGGTTCAGCGACTGCAGGGTTGTGTGCTATTGGAACAAAGTCCTGAATTAAGGCTTCCTATTGTATGCCAATAGAGTGTCATTTAAAGTCTCAAACTAGCCAAAAGCTCTCACAACCTCACCCTTTCTTCCACCCTGGATACAGAAATAGTCAGATCTTTTTGTTCATGATTAACTGACTCATGCTTAGAAATCATCAATTTAAAACCCATTTCAGGCAAAGTTACTGGAATGTTCTTTGCATGGTCATAGCAGTATATTTAAATTACAAAAGTCCCCAAAAGGTGCTGAAAATATCCTTAATCAGTTTCTGAGGATATAGCAAATTTGCTGCTAATTACAGTTATTTGTGTCCCCTTCTCTCTCCAAAAAGGGTCTCTGGGAAGTAGAAGGAAATTCGGATACATAATGTGCACTGACAGCTCCCACAGTGTGGTGGGGAGGGACAATTTGAGACTGTCACAGGGCTGTGCTCAGCTTCATAGAGATGGGATTTCTCTACATGCTGAAGTATGAGGAAGGCTAAATAACTCACAGGTGTCAATGGCACCAAAGAATTATGTGTGTCTGACCTATGAGAGAATAAATCTCATTTCCTGCTTAAAGCCATGAGACGTCCCTGTAAGCGCGATAAAATTTTAACATTCCCCCCTCCTAATTATCTCTTACAATTTTCTCCAATTTATGAAACCAAGATTTTCCAATTTTTAAAATTTTATATATCTTTTTTTTTTAAAAAAAAAAAAACCAAACCAAAAACTGGTAGATTGTGCTCTTTAGTATCATTTTACATAATTTAATACAATTTGTTCCATCCATTGGTTTTCATGGAGATACAAGCTGTTCGTTTGTGAGAAAGCTGGCATCCGAGCGAATGTTGGCAAAGAGTCACCTCCAGGAGTTTATTCAGATTTCAAAGTTGCATGGGGGCACCGGCCATTTTGAAGGAGATAAATGTTAAGGTTGCTTCTTCTTCTTCTTTTATTTTCAATAATATTTATTTGATTTCTTCCCCCCCCCCAGTTCTTTTATTTTAATGGTATGGTTGATAGCCTCTCCCTCCTCCCTTTCCCAGTCCTTGGCAGAGTGAGTCATTGTTATCTTGTCAGCTGAATTGTGGTAAGAGAAAATAATCTAAGCTTAAAAGAGTGGCTTGCTCTGAAACATGTGTTATTGAATGAAAAGAACACAGGTGTTTCTTAATTATTTGTGCAGAAGGAAAAAGTAATGCTGAGCGGATGTGCTGTAATGATTAGTGTGCTAAAGAAGAGGCCACAGAAAGTAAGATCCTCCTTCCCTCTCCCTGTGCTGCAGTCTCCTTCCTCCTGAGCACCAGTGGGTGGTGTGGGGAGATGAGGAGGGAAGGAGCCCCTTGACCTCTGAGAAAGATGCCTATTGGACTATCACATGTCAAATAAAGTGTTCCTCTGGCTGAGATTGGGCAAGGAATATAGTGAACCCTATCAGTGTTTTTGTGATTGAGGGGGTGGGTGTCCCCACTAGGCTGCTTCTCAGAGCAAGTCTGCAACATCCCTCCCTAGATGTGCAAAACAGACATCATGAGCATGGAGTGCCACCACCAGAAAGGTGCAAGATAGGGCTTTTGAGATTGGTGGTCATGAAGGCAAGATGTCACCACTCTACATCACTCCTAACAGCCCTGTCTTTCCACTGCAGCACATTAAGTATTTTTAAAATGCATTAAGCAAGCAGACATCTGTTACCCTAGTGTACATGCACAGTTTGTGGAGGCTGGCAGCATGAATCTGGTGTTATGCTTCTAAACATGAACCCGGACCCACCACCTTGCAGGGTCCATGTGGATTGTGTGAGCTGGATGCTATCTTCAGGTGCTCGGTGAGATTTTTCTGTCTTGGCCATATGTTTCTGTAGCGCTCAGGTATGGAAGAACCAGTTCAGTTGCTGGCGATGCATACAGAATGCATCCGTCTCCCTCCTATGTGCTGCTCAAAAATACCAGGAAGGGATTATGGAGAATAAAAATACTACACCAAAAGGACAGAGAGCAGTGGAGCTGGCAGGGTGCAGTGATTGGAGCGGGAGGTTAGCCAAGACGCCCAGCCGAAGCCACCTCCTCCTGAGAAATGAGATGAACACAGGTTTTTAGTGATTTCAGGTCACCTGTGGTTTACTCCAGTGCTGTAATTCTCTTCCCCACTGTGCTGTCAGGGATGTAAGGGTAGCAAGGCTCGTTGCTGTCTTTAGAGGTGTCTCATCCCTTGTACCAACAGTGCCAGGTGAAGCAGTCTTGAGACAAGATCAGATGTCCCCTTATACAAATACTGCTCAAGTCATTGAGGCATAGTGCTCAGCTGAATTATGTCTGGTTACTTGTCAGGGTGTGACAGAGCTGAAGTCTCAAACTTTTACACTGTGTTGTGTGAAGTAGGAGTACTGTTTCTGAAAACCTCCCCATTGTCTTCCAGAAAAGTGAACAAAATGGTGGTGTTTTTTTTCCCTTGTAACACTGTTGTTTTGAGGTTTGTTTTATTGGATATTTATTTGCAAGTTTGGATTTGTTTGTTTGTTTGATTGATTGATTTTTGTGGGCTTTGTTTGTTTGTGGCGTTTTGGTGGTGGTAGGTTTGGGTTTTGCTTGCATGCTTGTTTGTTTTTCACAAGTCCTGACACTTCAGTCTGCTTGTAGGAAAGTTTATTCACAGCCCCAAAGAAAAAGTCTATATAGACTCCCACATGCACTAAACAGTACATCAGTGCAAAGAATCCTATGGGAAGAACTCTTCCAGGGAGGAAAACCCCAAGAATATCCTGTGCTTAAATAGCAGCTCCCTGTTCTGCATAGTGGTAGTGTTTTGGGTTTTTTTCTTTCCTCTTCTGAACCCTATTTCTATCAGCTTTGCTGCTGATATTTAATCACCAGTCTAATTCTGGGACTCACCTCTCAAATCTCGTGAGGAGCATGCCATGTCTTGGTGGCCCTGTTGATCTGATACCTTGTGCAGTCAGGGAAGCTTTCCTTTTTCCTGTTCTCTGGTTTTGGTGCTTTTTGTAACCCTATCAAAGCAACCATGAGCCTTGTTCTCTCCTCTCCCTGGCCATCTGCTTGAAGCATCTGGTAATCAGGTGCAAGCCCCCACATCCAGAGCATTCATGCTTAAATTTGCAGCTACCTTGCCACCCACATTGGCTTTTGTTATACTGCCAAGATGTACCTCTTTGTGTACTCGATATGAGAGAGACTTAAATTCCACCATCACCCCTCTGAAATTGTGATGGGCCAGGGTGACATTATCACCTTTGAACAGAGATATGTATCAGCCTTCTCCCATTTTTCTCTGCTAGAGTCTCCAGCTAATCTCTGCTCCAATTGCTCATTGTACCCAAGCCATGTGTGTGCTGTGGAGGTATGACTCTGAGTTGAAAATAATTTCTCAAAGAAATATCTCAGTTTAAAACATGATCATGCTTAATGTGTGCTTGTCATTTCTGAGATTCTTCTTATATCCCTTTTTCCATCTGAGTAATCTCTGTGTATGTGTCTCCATATAAGAGACAAATAGAGTCATTGTTCTGCTCCATATTTTAATTCCATATCTGTATTTTAGGGACATTGTTGCCTTCCCAACAGACTGACTAAGTATTACAAACTGCCAAATTTAGGCTTTGGGAAGTGACTGTAACTGAAATTGCCCATTGAATTTAGGAGCAGACAAATAATTTTGTCAAAGACACCAAAGCCAATGACCTTGAGCACTGTCCCCTGTCCCTTACAAAAGGATCCCAAAAAGAGAAAAGCTCCACTGCTGCTGATTTGTCTTTCTGTAGCCCCAGATTGGAAAAGAGAAAAGCATTTTGACTTGTGACTTTCTCCTACAGCATAATCTTCACATGTGTTTGATCTGTTAGAGTAGAAACATCAAACTGAAGCTGCTCATTGTGAGAGGATATGGAGCTGCAAGATAGTTACTAGCTCCTGAGTTTGGATGGAAAGAGTGCCCATCTGTTTGAGCAGGATTGATTTGATAATGCCATAGCAGTCACAGATAAAAGTCCCAGGGCAAGATGGGCCTTGGTTTTGGAGCTGCCCCATCTGGTACTGAGCTTGGAAAGCCCCTACTACCTGAGATAGGATCTTGTGGACCAGTGTGCCCAGGCAAAACTGGGAACCTGCTCCAGCAGACCTGATGTGCCTCCCATCCCACCCAGGGGATGCCATCAGCTTGGCTTTTTCTGGCACCTGAAAATCACCCACAACAGTTGTGAGACACCTTGAGACATCCTTTGTAGGGTCTGTCCAGCCAAAGCTCAGGCTTGCTACCAGCACTGGCACAGCAGCACCAGGAGCAGCATCTAAAATGTGACGCCGCTCTTTTTAGTAAATGTCACGTTGCATTGATTTGATGATCCCAAGGTGCTGGCTGCATTGGCTAATGAGAAATGTGCTCAGGAGAGGCACAGAGGATGGTGGCAAAGTACAGTCCCAGAATGGTCCTTATTTTGGTAGCTGAAGCCAGATTCTCATGTAGAAAGGAGATGGTAAAACACCAAATAAAAGTGGCAACGGTCTTTCATTACTTACTGCAATTAATGCCACGTTGCTCTTGTTATACTCAACTATTTGTTTTTCTTTCCTTCCCAGACTGCTTATTCACTGTTGGCATCTTCCATTACACCCTTTTTAATGTGTTATACATATATATAAAAGCTATGAATGACTGTAATGCTTCTTTGCTTTTTAAGTTCAAGGTTGATTAAGAAAGACTCTTCTTTGGCATAATTGCTCAGGGAAGCTATAAAATATTTTATTTGTGGGGATTGTTTGAATTATTTAAAAAATAATAGTAAAGATACAGTTGTTCTATTTAGACCTGTTTGGTCTAGGGGTTTTTTGGTGCTTTTTGAATTTCATATGAATGTCATTAGGTATTTGTATACACAAGCAGGAAGTGTTACATCCACGTGCAATTCCTCGTGTTCAGCACAGCATTGTCACCTATTCTGCACCTGCGCTTACAAATTGCCCAGAAAATGCTGTGGCTGTTTGTGCATGTGATTTTCACAGAATTTAGGAAAAAACCCCAGTAAACACATTAAAGATGGCTTCACAGAATTTTTTCACAGAAAGCACTGGGAAGCCTTTCTTGGTTGTTGCAGAAGTCAGAAATAAATCCACGGGGATTTTTCCACAAATGGGTAAAATACAGGAGTATGTAGAAAAGGCCTTATTGGCTTGAGTCATGAAGCTGGCTCTCTCCGAGTGTTGTGCCGTAAGTTTAGTGGGAAAAGTTTGACAGCAATTTAATTTTCATTGACAAATACTGTCATAATATTGAGGGAAACTGTATCAACAGTAGTGGTCGATGCTCAACCAGTCATATGGACTGGACGAGCTTACCATATGCTTAACTACAAACTTCTCTTGGAAAGCTCCTTTAAAACACTTGACAAGCTTAAGATACTAGTCAGTAATCAGCTTGAACAGAAGATGTGAAGTTTTACATTTTGTAGGGAAAACAGATTAGTGTTTATGTATTTCCTGCACAGAAGAGATTTGTGTGCTGCTATCTGTGTAGCTACAATGTCTGTGTGCATTTCTATAGCCTGAGGTTCACCTAGTCAAAGGAAATTTAAAAGTGAAAATGCAAAAAATAGAAAATAAAATGCAAGCATCATTTATTTCTTTTGCACAGCATAGAAACTGAGAATCCCTTCATTTATGTTCCATATAGAGTGTATGAATTTGCAGCTTCTGGTAGTAACGGGAATGCCAAAAAAACACAAATGGAGGCAACCCCCCATATTAGCATGATAATTATTACAGCAGGTGATAGGTCAAGGCTTTCATTAATGTGCAGCATTACTGCTTTCTCCTAGCAATGAACCTTTTAGGCTGATCGCTGCCTTTAGCAATTTTTACTGTGAACCTATAGATTTCTATCTATAATTTCACAGTGTCTCTGAGTTTTTGAGCTGATGTCTGTCTACCTGATACCAGGATAAGTCAGGTAACCAAAGATGAAAATGCTTCATCTTGATTTCAGTGGTTTGGGGTTTGCTGGGGTGGGGGTTTTTTGGGTGTTTTTGGGTTTTGGTGGTGGTGGTGGTTTGGGTTTTTTTGTGGGTCTGATTGTACCTACAATTAAGGACTCTGGTCTAAATGTGTTCTGTTTTTCCCTCCTCATCACTTGGCAATATACTGTGGCACACAGATTTCAGTTCCTGCACAATTATTGTTTTTTCTTTAATTTATTCCTTCATACACTCATAGAGGTACATATGTGTATCGTTTATTTATATATATATATATATGCTTGTGTGTATTTAATATGGTTTTTACTGTGGCCAAATACTATGCCAGGTTAGAGATTCAGTTAGATAATTCAAACAGAAGTCTGACCTGATTCTGTCTTAATTTGCTATGTTTTGTTAGCATTGAGCCATTTGTAATTTAGTTACATGTAGAGTAGTTCAGTGATGAGCAAGTTTAAACAATATGGAAGGCATAATGTATGCTTACATGAAAAGCATATACAGCCTTTCACTGCACTTTGTACTCAGGAATCATTCTCTTTATTTTTTTTTTTTTCAATTTTGCTGTGCTTTACTCTCTGAAAAGCAACTCTCCTCATTAGAAAGAATTAAAAAAAAAAAGAGTGTTTAAAATATTAACAGAAAATAGCAGGTTCTGTGGATGGCTCAGCCAGGGCATAATTTCTTAGTGTAAATATTTTGGAAACTGGTTTCATTCGCAAGGTTTAGTGTTTTAAAGACGTTTCTTGTAGAGAGAAAAAAGCAGAATTAACCCTGACTTGGATCTCTCTATCCATCTCTAAATCAGATGTGACTCCTGAGATGGCACTCTTACAGATTAGGTAGAATCAACTTTGGGATTATTTTTTTTCTGGTCAAATCTCCTGCCACTAAGTATAGTAACTGCCTTTTATTTTCCAAGTGAAAGGAATGGACGATCCCCTCAGTTTTCTCAAGTCGTTGCTTTTGCCCCCCTATTTATCTCTCTTATGTTTTGTTTCTTGTCTTACAACCACAATTTAGGCTGTTTGGCCTTGAATTAGATGGGACTAGATGGTACCATCTGCTGAATGCTCAACAGCTATTAAGATTCTTAGTTTTTTTAGCATGGCTTTTTTTGTTGTTGTTGTTGGGGGTTTTTTATGTATTCATCTGACAAGGAAAAGAAAGCAAAAGTAGTGTCCAGCGTTTTTCATTTTATCAGTTTGGCAACAAAAGCACATTGGCATAGGTACATTCCTTGTAGTAAGTGCCCAAGAGTACAAGTGTAAAGACAGCTTTAAAGCTTGCCATGAGACCCTATTTTATTAGCAGAGATGTGTGAACCCACCTGCTACAGCCTGGAAATGTTACAAAAAATCATAACTTGGTGGCCTGAGAGGGCCAAAAGAGCAAAAGTTGTGATGGTACGTTGGCCGTGGTCTTCTCCTGGTGTGGCATGCTGCTTCTGGTTTATCTCAGAAATCTTTGTCATCTTCCAGTATTGCATTCTTTACCTTTACCAGATCTCCACTTGTGCAATGAATATGCAAAATCTCTCTAAGGAAATGAGAAGGAATGGGCCCTGCTGCTGCAACACAGGAGGTGCAGGCACCCATAGGCCCCAGCCATGCCCTTCGTACCTCACTCCCAGCACCCATCCTGCACAAAGCCTCAGGCGTTGTGTTGCAGCTTTGCCTTACAGATACTTCCCGTTTCATTCAACACTACCCTAATCACCAGCGTAGCACAGGAGAAAAAAATCCCACCATTTTCTTTTGTCAGCTGCTGATGTGAGAGCAGCTCTTCCAAAGAAACCCACAGGACCTTGCTCTGCAATGCTGCCAACCTGGTGTGTCATCACCATTTCTTTTTTTTTCATCTTGCTTGAAGAGAAGCATTTATCAGCTGGTTTTGAAACCTCATTTTGCATTTAAAAGTGCAATAATTGGACCAAAGACAATGCTGGTAGATGCTTTTTTTAAAAAAATAAAAAACAAAGAGCCAAGCAAAGATGATCTTAGGTGGGGGGCTAAGTGACTGTGGGAATTTGCTCTTAGATGGAATGAGTCCAAACACTATCGTCACGATCTGGGCTGTTTTGGGTGCTTTTCAAGCATTTATTTGCATTGATATGATCAAACAGTAGATTCAGAATGGCTGCTTTAAACTCCACAAAAACCGAACGCAGGGATTCACTGAGGGCGAATCCAAAACCATGTTGGGAGCTTTGTGCCTCCTTTTTAACAAGACCTTTTCTGCGTTCACTTTTTAACCGATGACACCATACCGGGGGTTGTCGTTCAACAGATTGTTGGTTCTTTTAACAATTTGTTCAATGGAGGAGGAGGAGGAGGGAGTAGAGGCAGCTATATTTGTCACTACTGTTGTTTGGTAGAATAATTGATTTTTCCAGTTTGGCAACCAATTCCCATTTTCTGCTGCTTTATTATTTCCCCCCTGATCCCCGCCCCCCCCCCCCACCTCCACCCCTTCGTGTCTTCAACAAAAGACACTTTTCCCTTCCAGTTCTTAATAGCATTTTGCAGTCTCAGCTTTCTTGATCAAGGAAGCTGGGTCCAAGTAGGAAGTAGTGATTTTTATACTGGCTTTTGGGGCAGCACCTGCAGACTGAGCCTTGCTGCATCTTTGGTGTTGGTCCAGGTGGGAGGAGTAGCCTCATCAAAAGTGCCCTGCTGTGTGAGTATTCCCACTCTTCTACCCTGTTAACATAGGACTTCTTTTGATTCCATACCCTTAGCAGTTGTTCAGCAAGATTTTCCTTTTTTATGTAAAGACACACGGAAGTGTTGCACCCTCGGGGAAGATCTTCATGCTGTATACGTTTGTCATAGCAGATGATCTGCCTGTGCCTTTTTCTTTTAGCTGTGAGGCTCCGTGCTTTGATGATACCTGGTTTTGGCCAGGGCAGTAACCAATGGCAGTCTGTGAGTCAGCTGACATTGTCTGGCTGGAGGAGAGTGTTTAGGGCTTTTGTAAGCTCTGATAATGGAAAAAAAAATATATATATATTTTTATTAATTTCAGTAGTTCTTTAATATATTTTTTTTTCTTTTTACACCTGTTTGCAATTTGTATCCAGGGTTCTGATAGTGCTGCGACAGAAGTCTGTGCAACTTGCACTGCACAGTACCAGGGGCCTCTTCTTTGCAGCAAACAGTAATGAAAAGGTTGCTCAGTCTCCCACACGAGGCACCCAGCAGTATCTCACAGGGATGAAAGCAGCCAGCTTCTGCTGATCTTACTCCTTAAAATCCTGTTGGCTTTTGGTCTTCAGGCTAAGTATTGCAAGACTAGTTTGGGGAGCTGATACAAGGTGGTCAGCCCTGAGTGTCTCAGACTCCCCATTGCTGTGCCAGCTCATATCTGCTCTTCGATGTAGGGTAGGAAAGCTCAACCAAGTCAGATGCAGCAGCATGTGCTGATGGTGAGAGGAGAAGGGAGAGCAAGGAGGCTGTAAAGTCTCCTGCATTCAGAAGAGCAAAGGGAACAGAACAGAGTCACTCGGACAATGCAAGTGCAAGGCTGGAGCTGCAGGCGGGCTGGTCTTACCCTTCCTAACTGAGCCCTGTTCTTATGCAGAGAGGAGGAGATGCATGCTGCACATGGCTAAACGGAGGACCTCAGAAAGATTATGCAAATGCCATGCCTCTGTGAGAGGAAGATGCTGCCTTTTACACAAAAAAAAAAAAAAAAAGAAAAAAATTAATTTAAGAATTATCCCAGCTGGAGGCAGCACTCCACATAGGATGCTGCTCAGGGTTTTTATTGGTTTAAATCTCTTTTTGGAGATGGGAGGTGGTTCCTTGGACTCTTGCTTTTGGTTCCTGTGACATCCAGGCATGCCAGGTGATGCCCTGGGGAGCAGCTAGCTGGCCAGGGGTCTGCGGGGGGTTTGTGCCCCTGCTCTGGAGAGCTTCTGCATATATTCACTGCCAAATTTTTGGAGCCCTTTTAATGTAAATACATACAACCTTCTCCAAAAAAGGGCTTAAAGCTCCAGTATGAAACTGTATTCACATGTTAAATTTAAAAAACATATTTAATGTATTGCCAGTAATGGATTTAATGTTTAAGTAAAACTAACTATCCATAAATTAGTAAAATACTTACAACAGTGCAATAATTGCCCTGATTTGAGTGAATGAAGTGGCTAAGGCTTCTATTTACTAGCACTGTTAAGCACAAATGTCTAATGTTTAAGCTTCAGCAATTTCTTCAGCACCAGCCCTCTAGGACCATACCAAAACATGACTGAATTTTGCAAGTTCCTGGATTTTTGTGAAGGCTTTTTCCAAAGCTTTTAAACTCAGATAATTATTTTTTTTTCCCCTAAAAAGGTTCCTGTCTTTTCCTTTCCTTTTTAATTACTGCAACTTGGGTACAATAATCTTGGCTAGTGTGCGTATTAGAAAGGTGAACATGCATCAACAACAGTAGGATTTTATGAACGTTTTTGTAATATTATGTAATATTTCAACTTCTGTTCTGTTTCGTTGGGGTTTTGTTTTGCTTTTCAATTTTACATGTAGTAATTAATTTTGTCTTGCTGACAGATGATTCTCAATGACTGATTTTCAAGAAAAAAAAAAATAAAATCCAGACAGGTATTTTAACCCTCTGTATTCATTCTAGACACCTTTCATTCGTGGGTCTGGTTGTAATTAAGGGGTGCTGTGTTAGGTTCTGGTATTAATTAAAGTTTCGTGCTATTTATATGAGTTATGGCTGCAACTTCATGATAATCTTTTTCTGGATGGGTGGTGGGAGTGTAGACTGAGGAGATGCTTGCTTTGCTCTGAGCAAAGTATATTTATGCTGTGCTTTCCCCTAAGCAGCCCTTCCTGTGTTCTGGGTAACCAGTAAGGGAGTGTGCTGGCAGGTGGTGCGACCCCCACCTTCCCTTCCCTGCCAGCAAGAGCCTGTGAATCTATCTTATGTCCTAGTGTGAAGTAACATGATGGTGATGTTTAGTTGTAGAATGGGAAAGACAATGTGTTTCCCTCATTAGGATCAGAAGACTTCGCAAGCAACAAGGAAGGGGTGTGGGGCAGCTGGGTCACACCTACAGCACAGAACTCATCATGCCGCAAACTGACCTCCATCTCCTTCCTTTACCCTCTTTCCTTGCTGTTGATCCACCTCTTACGTCTTGCAGTCTATGTATTTCTAGTATTCATTGTGCTGTGCTTGCAGAGTTTGACATTGTTGTTAGGCATATCTTGGGGCTTCTGCTCTGGTTTTAAGGATGTATCCTGAAAGCACATGCCCAGGTTAGGTGGAGATAATTTTCTTCCCAAAGCAGGGGAAACAGCAGTTTATCTGCTGCTCCCTGGACTAGTCTGTAGGCTCTGTGGGACCTTGTAACTGAAAATAACAGCTAGGAAAGTCTTTACATGGTGCCAGGCCTTGTGGCCAGTTCCAGTGTGATTTTATATTGTAACTGAAAAGTAAGAATGGGCCCAGTGCCTCTTTGAAATTGGTGAGAATTTCTCCATGAACTTGAGGAAGGTTTTGATAGTAAGCAAACCTGAAAATATGTATCATTGAGAGAATGGGTGTTTTGTTGGTGTCTGTCATTTTGATTGGTTGTTCTTTGCTGGTTTCTTATGTTTTTCTAGGGTTTTCTTGGGGTGGTGGTGACATTTTGGTCTGGTCTTTTCCAAAATATTTCCCCTGAACCCTGTGTTGTTGCATCTTTTCCTGGTCTCTTCTCTACCCTTTTCTCCTACTCTTGGCCCCATCTGGAAGGCAAGCCCTGCTTGTCTGCCTCTGTCACCTTCTAGAGGGTCCCAACAGAAACACCTCTCTGTAAGGTATTGTTCCCTGCCAGAAATCTTTAAGGAGGGCCACTGAAATGCTGTTGCAGAAGATCTCCTCCAAAGCAGACCCCCTTTGATTGGGTTGGTGCTATTTTGCTAAAAACATTCCCAAATAAACTTGCATTACTGTGCAGGCAATAAGGGCTTTGCTATCAATTACAGACAGATGTAGATACCAGTCTATCACTCGTACTGTGGCTGTACTGTTGCATGTAAATCTCATTTGTTTCTGTGATAGTTTGAGCAATAGAATTTCCAGCCTCACATTTCTAGTAGCTTCATGCCAGGTTTGCAAGACCGGCTATGAGGGAAACAACATCATCAAGAGTATTCCCTTAAGGCCCATTTTTGTGATGTATTTTTGCTTGGAAAATAATAAAAACCCCACCAAAGCAGATTAAGTGAATTAGCTTCAGTTGCGGATGTGCAGGGGCAACCAGGCCATTGGGCTCCTCTGCAGCCCAAAGGCATGGGGGTGGTTGGTTGCACATCCTCTGGCACCTCTCAGTGATATGCTTTCACATGTTACATGCATGAAAATTTGCAGTTGTGCCAGTTTACCCTGCTTACCTGGCCCATCAGACAGTCTTTATTCTAGTACTTTGCTTGAATTGTGGTTCACATAGTTTTAAAGTGCTGAAGGATGAAAAGCTAGTGACATCATTTCACTGTTTGCCTTTTCTTCTGAATGAGTCACGGTGCAGTATTTTTCCACAGGTTGTTAATGCTGCCCTGGGTTGCCTGTGACATCGACTATCATCTCTGTGTAAAGAAATTCCACTTAAATTCCATTAATGCCTGCTTTTCCTTAGCTTCAGCTCACGCACACTTGTTAGACACGGCTGTAACTTGGGCTACTTCGGCAGTTGCATATTGCTTACCTCGGCTTTTAAAGAATACTGATCTGGTTTGGTTTTGACTCACTGGGATAATTTTGTCACTCAGCTATTTGGATTTTCTGTACATATCTAATGATAAAGATAGCCAAAGTTAGGGTAGGCTTCCAGATATTTCCTTGTTATCCTGTTACACCCTGCAGGAATGATTTTGCACAGATTAGTCAGTGCCTCAGTTTGGAAATTCCAGAAATATCTCTGCTTCTTTTTATGTTGACAATAGGTCCTAGGCTTAAGATTTTTAGAGTCTAATTTCTAATTATTCACTGCACTTATACCCCTTTCGTGTCTGCTTAAGGAGGACAGCGAGTGGCGCCTGCCTTTTGTTCTTACCACAATGTTACTTGACATTTTTCCTTTATTGAATAGCATCCCATCACTTTCCCTGCTCACTCAAAGGCAGGCTGCATTTTTTTATTTATATACTGTCCTTTCATTCATATTGTCTGTGACTTCTCCTCCATTTTCTACTTTGAATAAATTTCATCCCTTTTTTGCATGTCATTGAAGAGAAAGAGAAGCGGAATAAAATCAGCCTCTTCAGTGCTCTTCGGGACGGGCCTGCCATTGCCTCCCATCACTCTTCTGTCTTGATGTTAGCATACAGAGAGCTGTGCCCTCGTACACTGTCCAGTTCGTTGTGCATTATTTAGCTCACCCTCTTGTCAGAACTTACAACATTGCAGCCTATTACAGGATCATACCTTTCCCAGCGTCTGTGTAAATCATGTTCATGGCTGCTTTCAGTTCTGTTTGAGGATTTTAGGAGTTTTGGTTTGTGTTGTTTTGGTTTTTTTTGCTTGGGGTTGGTTTGTTTTCCAAATATTCTATTAGTTTTGTTACATACGATCTCCCTTCTGTGAATCCATGCTGAATATCTTTAATTAAGTTGTAGCTTTCCCTGTGTTGTCCCTGATTAGTATTTCAAATATCTTTCCCACTGCTGAAATCAGGCAGACTGGTGTTCAACTTCCATGATCTTAGAATAGAATAGAATTAACCAGGTTGGAAAAGACCTTAGAGATCAAGTCCAACCTATCACCCAACACCATCTAATCAACTAAACTATGGCACCAAGTGCCTCATCCGGTCTCCTCTTAAACACCTTCAGTGATGGTGACTCCACCACCTCCCCAGGCAGCCCATTCCAATGGCCAATAACTCTTTCTGTGAAGAACTTCTTCCTAACATCCGGCCTAAACCCTCCCCTGGCGCAGCTTGAGACTGTATCCTCTTGTTTTGTTGGTGGTTGCCTGGGAGAAGAGACCAATCCCCACCTGGCTACAACCTCCCTTCAGGTAGTTGTAGACAGCAATAAGGTCTCCCCTGAGCTGCCTCCTCTCCCAAGAGTTGTCATTTATATATAGGTGTCACGCTAGTCCTCCCATCCACAGGTACCTCCCCTGCCTCCAAAGATGTTCCACAGATATTTGTTGAAGTGTCCCCTTCCTTCTGCCTCTTTCTTCCCTAATTCTGGCAGCCATCCCATTTTCAGTAGCTTGGTTTAGACTTCAGCTTCTTGAAGAAGTACATTTTTACAGCCTCACCATCATTTCATTTATTCATCTTTCTCATCTTTGGTAGCTGCTCCATGCATTGATATTTGCAGTCGCCTTGGCTGCCGATATCCTGCTTGGTGCCCCAGTTGGTTGATTTGCTTGTGTGCAGTGTTGAGTGGCCTCATGCCAGCCTCCGCATGTGCATCCCAGCCCTTGATAAACCGAGGGCTTGATGTTCAGAGGCTGAGCCCAGTGTCCTATCCCCTCAGTCCTGCGATCTTCTGCTTGCTATTTTGGATTCCCCAAGACAGAGATTGCTTCTTTGACTCTTCATGTATTTTTGTCAGGCTGCATGTGTATTTTCTGCTGATATGAACTCATCTTTGAGCACTTGCCATTTCCGTATGGAGTTGTTTCCTCTGCTCCTTTATTCCATTCAGGGTCTGCTCCTCCTTTCATTGAAGTTAGCTGGGAGTTTTGCCATTGCCTTCCTCGAGAGCAGCAGTGAGCCTGTGATTCACTGACACTTTAAGCATGCTCTCAAAAATCAACCCTGCTGAAATTGAACACTGATATTGAGCTTTATATTTTAGTTGTAAATACTTTGAAGGTTTCTTCTGTTTGAGGAATGGCTACAATTAAGAAGCCCATTAATTTTAATGTTAACTCTCCATGGGTTGATTTGGATCATAACATTTTCCCGGTCATGGTTGCAACAAAACACAAACAGAAAACTTCCTGGACATTGCACCAGAGGCACCAAAATTTGTTTGTCTCTCTTCCCCATCATTAGCAAACTTTTGCTCATACAAAACTGTCTCAAATAGTGACTAAATACTTGGGGGGAAAAACCCCAGATGTAATTACATGATAACAGGGCAAAAAGCCATGACAATAAAGTGAAGTACTTTTTTGTTGTTGTTTTGTGTGTGTGTGGGGGGTGGTGGTGGTGGTGTTGGTGTTTGTTTGGTTTGTTTTTTAAGAGTAGTGTGAAAACTTCCCCTTTATGTTTCCTGTGGTAATAATGTTGCATCACATGCCTCCACCCCACAAACTGTTGTGGAAACGAGCCCACAGGACCCGTGACTTCAACCAGAAAATGTTGCTCTGTCCTTAGCTCACCCCACTGTGATGAAGCCTGGTACCACAGATGGTATGTAAGCTCACACTTACTTCTCTGAGACCATGGAAACCCGAGTATGATGGAATACATCAGACTGGAGTGGCAGCCTTGATTGCGAATATTTTTTGTTAAAGTCAGACACTGAATGCTACTGTAATGACATTTTATGTCTTTCCTTCTATATTCTAGTAGGGAGAGCCACAGGTGTTCCACTGGAATTACTCACACATTTACAGAATTGGACATTCTGTCATTAAATGGACTTAAAACTAAAAAGCCTTTGTCTGCAAAAGGTGACCAATAGAAAGGGACTTTGGATTATCTGATATCCCATAACTTAATCATATGGCTCTTAAGAGCAGGGCATAAGCAGCTGTGTCTCACTAATATGCATGCAATATGTGTAAAGTGATATGCTTTAATTCTAAACTTGTTTTTAGCAGGAAGAAAAAAGCATTTAGATGAGGAACATTAAGATTCAGCATTAACCATTTTTTTCCTCAGGGCAAAATTATTCATCACCTGATATTTATTAAGGCAACGTTTTTATTTTATTGCTCTGTACTGTAAAGAGTCTTTCCAAACAATCTCAAAGTTGTGTGGGGAAGTTTTACAGGCAGAATTGCAGGCAGTATTTAAAGTGGCTTTCAAAGTCAATGAATTTGATAAAGATATTTTCCTTTTCCTCGCTGGCAATGTTGTCAAATCTCACGCTGCAAATAACAGACATAAGCAGTCATTTAATTTATTATTTAATTTTCATTCCTTATGTATCCTCCCACATTATATCAACTTGATTTCTGTATTGTAGCCTTAATTGTTAGTTTGTGTTGGTTTAATCTCTCTTATATAAGTATGTTTGCTTTAATAATATTTTAAAAAAACCTAAGACAAAGAAACTGTAGATTAGAGACTTTATTTTCAGGGTAAAATGATACGGATAAGTGAGCGTCAACTGACCAGAAATTATTTGCTTCTGTCTGTTAGACACGTAATGGAGTCATTTAACTAGTCAAATTAGGAGCTGTAGAAATGCACCATGCTTCATTACTGAGTTCGAATGGGCACCATTTTACATTTACGTCAAGAATTATCTCATAGCAAATTAATGTTTTCATTGTGCCGGGAAGCCGGAGATGTGCAGTATCAGCACCACCTAGAGGCTGCCACACAGATGGCTTGGAAATGTTTGTCAAATGAAAACCCGAGAGGAATAGGTAATCTTTAAGGAGCAAAGTCCTTCAAACAAACCTCTGCCTTCCCCAGAGTAACCCTGGAAGTTTTTTCTTGCTTTGCTGTCTTAAGCTACACTCGTTCCACACCATCCCTGCGTCAGCGGCACCTGCGCTTGCCAGACTTTATTGAATGTTTCAGGCTGGTTCCTCTGTAAAATCCTCCAGCCTCAGTACCACTAGCTGTATACTTTTAATGCAAAAGGATGATGTTAGAAGTCAGAATATCCCTTGAAAAAATCCACAAAAAAAGCTCCCTGCTCAACCAGGAAGAATTTCCAGGCAACATGATGGAAGCTGTTTCCTCTGTGAGATTTCCTGAAATGTTAAAGAAAGTTATTATTTAACAAATTATGTAGTTATTTGACAGATGGAAACAGCTAGTGCCTTCAAGTGTAAGAAGACAAGGACAAGAGTGAGACAAAAGTGAGAGCAGCAGATAGACTTCCAGCTTGAAAAAGTTATAGCTGTGAATATCTGCGATGCAGGAACTAAGAAATCATAACATAGACAACTAGTAGCAATACTAGGAACAGGACTGTGACAGCGGTAAGCTGTTTAAAGCACAGAGTGGTTTTGGCTGTTTGTTGAAGAGGAGGAAGTACAAAACTGAGAAAATTCTAACAAAATCTAACTTCTCTGGGGCACAAGGTGCTCATGGGTAGGACCTTGACCCACCTCAATGCAGGCACACCTGGCATTAGACAATTAGATAACTTGCCAGGCAGGAAGCTTTCATACCTAAGTGTTCTGTGATGAAAGTCTGTGAAGGCTAAGTGCCCTTGGCTGCACGGTTTAGTGTTTCAATATAACTCCTGGAATTGTGGAGGGTTAAAAAGGGTCAAAAAGAAAAACCAAAAAGCCCACAAAAACAACCCCAAAAAGGATCTCTTAGAATTGGGGTGGGGAGGGGCTGGGGGGAGAGTGGCACTGGTGTGGGGATAAGGAGAAATTAGAAGTTTCTCACAAGACCTGACACTGTGCTTTGACAGCAGGTACTGAGTGGGTTAAGTCCTCTCAACTCAGCTTCTATACATCACTGATCCTCAGCTTTTGCCTTCTAACCATGGTCTTGGAAACCTATAGCAAAGCAGTCAGTGAGGACAGAACATCATGATCACCCAGTCCAGGCTTCTGTCTACGTGGAACAAAAAGTATACCCCAGTAATTCCTTCAGGGAAAGGGTTTCTTGCACAAGGCAACACATGGTGCCCACGAGCAGAAATCTGCAGGATTTGAGACTTGGATATGATCTGCATTAAATATATTTTGTAAATTGTCCAGAATATCTAAATATGTTTTCCAATCTTATTAAATGGTGTGTGTGCATAACTGAATTAATTTGCCATATTAATATTCTTAGAAGACATTTATAGACCAAAACAAAAACATCCACAATGTATTTTGACACAAAGCACAGGAGCAAGAGACAAAGATGAGCTGAGAGGGGGAAGTGGACCAGAATTCATTTAGTATTACACTTATCTCTGGAGCAAATGATCGCTCATTAATTAAAATGCTGCTGCCAATTGTAGTTGGAAGACAAAAATTCTTCATAATTGTGTCAAGTGTGTAATTTTTGTTAGTACACTATTATTTTTCAAGTTTCAATGAGATGCTCTTCAGGATCCTTTTGAAAAATCAAGTAACTGCTTACGATGTTGTTGCATGGCTAAGCATAGTGTCTTAAATACATCCTGTGCTATAGGTTCAAGAATCTGAAGTGACTTTAGGGGCCACAGTTATGATAATGCCAGATAGGTAGACCATAGAACATTCCTGTGAGCAAGTTTTCTTTTGTTCTAGACAAAGCCTCCCCTCCCCCTCCCCCCCCCCTTTTTTTTTAATAGCTTAGGCTCATTGCAGAAAAGGATTTCTTTGAAATAGCAAAGAAAAAAAACTGTTAAGAGCCTTGCTTACAAGTAACCTGGTATTTTCTTCCTTTTTTTTTTTAACTGTAAAAGCACTTTACCTATTATCATGAATCTTGTCTGCTGAGATAGTTCAGCCTTCATGTTATGTTTACCAAGGCCAGAGTAGAGGATCAAATAATTTATAACCATTCCTGTTGGGTTTTATGTAATAACTTTGGAACTCATATAAAGTAATGATCCACAAACTCTTTTAATGTTCATTATAAAATATGAAATATTTCTCAGAACCATTGCAATTATGTGACCAGACATAACTGTTTCACACATGAGTAAATACAGGGAGGTTTAACATAACTTTATTATCTTCCTGTCTTTTCCTCTCATTGATGTGATAATACTATTTTAATATTTTTCTAAAGAAAAGTTAAGTAATTTCAGAATCTCTATTGAGGCCTAGTTTATTGGTTTTTGTAATAGAGTACTCAAGAATAATTGTATTTATGATTAGACTGATAGTAGTAAATGTTGTTGTGCTGAATAGGGGTAAAATACTCTGAAAGCTTTATATTATTATATGAATATATACACATATATATCAGTAGGAAGAAATTATTAATATCTGTCTGTCTGTCTATGCATTTATATTATGCTCATCATAGTATCAGTGCACCTTCTCTGGAGACTTTCTGGGGTTTAGCAGTTATTAAAATGTCAGTAGATATAGGATGGCAAAACTCATTAAGACTACAGGAAAAAAAACCCCACATCCCAGGTTCTTGCCTGATACTTAGAGCTAACCTTTAATTTCCCCCTCATCTTCTGATCTTCTTGGATTTAGACAAGACTTAAAGTGGAGCCTGCCACAACCTAAACTCTCTGCTTAAGCTGTTTGATCAGCCCAAGCCCGTTAAACCTGGCTGGGGACTTAATTGACCTTCTGAGGGTTTCTGCCCCATTCAGGCTGGGAGAAGCCTCTGAACTTTATAGTTGGTAGCTCTGAAGCTTTTTACGTCTCTGTCTCTGTGCTGTACCTCTTACAGGACTGCTTAGACACGCAAGCCTATCTTTGAGATCCCACCTGCATGTCTGAGTTACAGCTTATACAGTGAACATTTGGTGCTAAGGCAGGATCTGTGCCATACCAAGGGCAGAACCCCACCGCAGGGCCAACTGTAGCACCACTGGCCATGGTAGTAACAGCCACAGGTGTAATGCAGAGCTAGCACAGTGCTGGACCCAAAAGTGAGAAAGGATTTGGGGCTGTTTATATTCTTGATGCTGGAGTCCTTAGCATATGAGATATGTGGCTCTCCAAATAATATTCTACATGTGTACAGAAGCTTTTGGAAGGGGTTAATGTTCCCTTTTTCCCTCTTGGCTCTGATGTTTCACCAGCCAGCCTCATTTCACCCAGAATGATGAAACTTTGTCAAGCTCTGTCCTCCCATGGCCACCCTGCTGTAATAAATGAAGATGGCACTAGCATGGAGGAGCCTTTGCAGTAGGGCTCGGGCTGTCTCAGTGAGGAGACAGACCTCAGATACTTTTCTTCCTTTTTTTTTGTTTTGCTCAGACCACTAGAAATGCTCTGAAGTGGTACCATGGTGGGGCTTCACAGTATCTCCATGGGCATCTTGAGCACTCAAATGAGTCTAGTTGTATCTGGCAGTAGCAAAATGCAGTGTAACTAATGACACGATGAGAGGTACAATCTATGCAGAAGATACAAAGGACAGCAGTAATAAGACTGAGTGGAAGGGGGTTGGAACACCCCTGCCATGAAGACAGGCTGAATGAGCTGGGGTGGTTCAGCCTGGAGACGAGAAGGCTCCAGGGAGATTTAATAATGACCTCCCAGAACCCGAAGGGGGCCTACAAGAAGGATGGAGAGAGACTGTTTACAAAGGCCTGTGGTGATAGGATGAGTGGCAATAGCTTCAAACTAGGGAAGAGAAGATTCAGATTGGACATTAGGAGAAAGTTGTTTACCACTGGGTTGGTGGAATACTGGAACAGGTTGCCCAGGGAGATAGTTTAGGCCCCATCTCTGGAGATATTCAAGCTGAGGCTATGGGCAACCTGATCTAGTTGAGGATGCCTCTTCATACTGCAGGCTGGTCAGACTAGATGATCTTTGGAGGTCCCTTCCAAAGGGACCCATTCTATGGGTCTCCATTTTTGTATATGAGATTAGTTTTGTGCAACTTTAAAGACAAAACATTTTTGTAGTGGACAGCTTCCTAATGAAAAATTCCAAGTTTTGAAATTCAAGAGTCAGTTTTATTTTCAGTCATTTGGTGGGACTTCTCGTGCATCTATTTTAGGGAATGTTTTTATCATTTCCTAAGGCATGTTTTTGTCCAGGCAGTTACAATAGTTAAATTGTTAAATAGTTAAACTGAAAACTGAATTTTAGCTTACCCTTGGAAAGTATGAAAAAAAATATCAAAATCAGATTGTGAAAGATTTTACTGTGCACATAGTAGGATATAGCTCAACAGAGGATTAAGCTCTACACTTGCACAGTCAAGAAGACAAAGGTTTAGGAAAAAACCCTCTACTTTTGTCCCAGGTGTTTTCTCTGCAGAGTTCATAGGTCTGTGTAGATCCATAATGGAGAGGCTGCTTTTGATCTTGTGATCTTTGCTTGATGTTCACACTCAAAGTTTCATTTAACAATTTTTATAGGGAAGCTTGCAGTTCAGTTAACCAGAGATGGAATTTAATCAGAGGTGGAATTGGTGGTTTTCAATATGTTTAGGCCAAGTATCCGTTATAAACTTCCTAACATCAGCCCAAGCTGATGCACCAGGTATGGCCACAACCCCATGCAGTGCTACAGGCTGGGGTCAGAGTAGTTGGAGAGCAGCCAGGCAGAAAGTGATCTGGGGGGTACTGGTTGATAGTAGGCTGAACAAGAGCCATCAGTGTGCCCAGGTGGCCAAGAAGGCCAATGGTATCCTGGCCTGTATCAGGAATAGTGTGGCCAGCAGGAGCAGGGAAGTCATTCTGCCCCTGTACTCAGCACTGGTTAGGCCATACCTTGAGTACTGTGTCCAGTTCTGGGCCCCTCAGTTTAGGAAACACGCTGAATTGCTGGAGTGTGTCCAGAGAAGGACAACAAAGCTGGGGAGGGGTTTGGAGCACAAGCCCTATGAGGAGAGGCTGAGGGAGATGGGATTGCTTAGGGTGGAGAAGAGGAGACTCAGAGCAGACTTTATTGCCCTCTACAACTACCTGAAGGGAGGCTGTAGCCAGATGGGGGCTGGTCTCTTCTCCCAGGCAACCAGGACCAGAACAAGAGGACACAGTCTCAAGCTGTGCCAGGGGAGGTTTAAGCTGGATGTTAGGAAGAAATTCTTCACAGAAAGAGTGATTGGCCATTGGAATGGGCTGCCCGGGGAGGTGGTAGAGTCACCATCACTGAAGGTGTTTAGGAAGAGACTTGATGGGGTGCTTGGTGCCATGGTTTAGTTGATTAGATAGTGTTGGATGATAGGTTGTACTCGGTGATCTCAAATGTCTCTTCCAACCTGGTTAATTCTATTCTATTCATATAGGATGAATTTTGCATTCTCCACTATAAACAAATTAAGTCTGGGTTTTCAGACGAGTTTCACTTTGTGCTTTGGAAGTGCTATACAATGGAAATTCAAGCCATTTATGGATTAGTTCAACAAAGAGATAATTTTTTGAAACCTGGAACGACTCCTACCAACTGCATTTTAAACATGCCTCTAATGATAAATGGACTTAACATGAACATGCTACATGAGCACTTTTAGCATATGATCAGAGATGTCTTGGTTTAATATAGCATTTTCCCTCTGATAGTACGAGCTAGAAAAGCTATCTTCAGTCCTGTCAGCATAAAAACTGCACAGCAGGAGGTGAAACACATGAAGCAGTTTCCAGGCCTCTTAACATACACAACTCATGCAGCTGAAAAGGTTTTGATAGCTTAACTCATTTTTTCATCTTGAATACCTAATGGTACACTTCTTATTTCTATCTTGAGACACTGACTTGTGGTTTTGTTGTTTGTTTTTTTTTCCTGCAGAAAAGAGTCCTTAGTTGTTTAACATACCCACACCTCCCCCCTACAAAGTTATACCAATCTATTCTGTTTTATCAGGTATCAGGCAAGAGATTATATCAGAGGGGAGAGGGGCTGTATGTAGTTACGAGCATAGCATGAAAAGACCATATAGACTGAGATTATAGCTGCCATCAGCTATGCTTGTGGGCCCCTAAAGCAGCAATGCCCAGATGCCAGTCTCTCTGCTGTGGTGATTTAGAGCAAGAACATTGAAGTCAAGGGCATGTGGCCCTAAGGTAGATGTCCCACCTGCTAGTGTGTTGGTTGATGCAGCAGGTTGACTCAATTTTGCACAAGAAGTTTGTTTGAATTTGGTTTTCTTTTTCTTTCTATATTTTTCCCCCCTCTCTCTCTTCTTTGACTTGGTGCACGAGGGAGGAAAAGGAGGAATTTCTTCATCTGGCTTTGGATGCCAGTCTTCAGATGCCTTTCTGAGTGAGATCCCAACCTCCCCCAGTCTCCTGCTTTGGCTTTCTTAACAACAGACACACATTTCTCATGTAAGGGTGCTACTGTTTCCAGGTGTTTTCTTTAGGGTTAGTCTCTACTTCAGTCCTTCCTTATTCTGCTAGCAAATGGGGAATCTCTTTCCAGAAAAGGTGGGAGCTAATCACCCTGTCGACCTCTGCTGCCTGTTCCCCACCTCTACTAATAGGACTCAGCTGTCATTTCTCTGAATTGGAATGCCAGAGTTAGCAGCTGATCCTGGAATGATTTATCAGGAGAGCCCCACATTTCTATGTGGCTTTTCAAGTATGCCACCATATTTCAGGATCACTGAAAAGGGCAAGTAGGTCCAATGACCTACTTACACAGGACCAGTGACTATGAATAACATCTGTGTAGTGCTGTACATGCTGCAACCTCTACAATGCTGTGAGTTTGTCTCTCTCTTTTTTCCCCCCCCAAAGTTTTATAGAAATAGTGCTGATTTTGTAAAATTTTCTATAAACTTTCATAAAAGCTGGAAAATATTGTGGGATATATAAGTAAATCGTGTCTTGAAGGTATGTGACCTGCTTTAGAGGTATAGGTAGATAATGCTAGGGTTGTGATGTCTTCCAGGACTTAGCTTATAATGTTATCTTGGGCCATATTCTAAAGAAAGCTAATTTATGGGCTTTCAAGTCAATTAACTGATTAATTAATATAAAATGGTCTTATTTTATATGATAAATTTGTTTGCAGGGAATTTCAATAGTGTGTCTTTCTGAATAATTCTCTCCATAGTATAGGATGAAAACATGAAACATTTGGAAAAAAGAAATATGAATGGAATTGGAATGTTTGAGGACATCTGAGGCAATGAGCATAAATATAGAACATTAGCTTCCTTTTCTGAGGTACATTGTTTATAGTCACCCTTTGTCTATTAATATTTTGCATATGAAATCTGAAGCCTGCTGTCTTTAGATCTCAGTGTTCCTCCAGGATGGATGTATGTGGAATTGTTGACTGTCAATACTGTTGAGTGTACAACTGGCACACTAAGGTTAGCTCGCCTGCGACATTGTCTCTTGAGATTCAAAGGATGTCATTCCTGTCTAAGTGGAGGAGCGATAATACATCTGCACTCTCTGTTTGTGACACCTCGCTGTCATGTGGCTTTGTCAATGGACAGCAACGCCTGTCATTTTGTTATGAGGCCCAACATAAAGCATACATCAACCTTGACATACTATAAAGTGCTATGTATAAAGAGGGTTATGCCTGGTGTCCACGGAGTCTAAATGTTCTGTTTTGAAAGCTCATATTAAACAATAATATCCTCAGAAGACCAGATTCTGCTCTCAGCTGTACTGTTGAAATTCCACAATAACTTCACAGACCTCAGAGGACCTAACTCTGCCTAACTTGGACTCCAGCAGGGTGGAAGATTAAAAGAACAAAGCATTAAGTGATGACTTTTATCCAAGAAGTGTTAACTTAAAGTCAGGGAGAACAGTTTATGAGATTTTAGTGCGCCGTGGTCCATGCATGTCTCATTCTGTATCTGACACTGCTGCTATTAGAGTGAGACTAAAGGGAGAATCCAGCAGAGTTACTTGAAGTTTGAACTGATCTAATTGCAATCCCATTTACTTGGAAGGCTAATTCATACAAGGTTTTGAGCAAATCAAGGGTTAGGTGAGGCAGGTACATAGACTAAGAAAAGGAAAGTGTGGATTTTCATTTGTTTTCAGTCTTCCTCATGCTTCATGCTAGTTATCTCCCCTGAAACACATCCCTCTGTAGACACTTGTAATTACAGGAGGACATTCACAAAAATAAGATTTTATTGTTCAGTGAGAATGTGAAGTTATTTTCCTCATCCTTATCATCACATGCTGTAATCTGAAGCACCAATCAGAAATATTTGAAATATTGCCTCAACTACTTAGTTCCTTTCTTAATTAGACACCATTTATAGAATTGCCATTGATGTGGGGAAAAGCTTCAAGTGTTGAAGTTAATGCAGAACTATGCCCTAAATAGATAGGAGGCTTTGTGCGGGGGGCTATTTAAGCAGTGTTTTATGCTAGTTATCCTAGTGTCCTGGAGATGGATGTAGGACAGAATTGAAAGCCTTCACATCTAGCAAAGGAAGAGTGAGGTTTTGCAATTTGCCTTACCACCTTCAGAGGAATTCAGTGCATTTTCACAAATCTTACCCAGAGTTATTTAGCTCACCATTCAGTAGAGGCAAAGCCTTTTGCATGTGTGTTTGTATGTATGTGTATGTATCAATACAATATGTACACACACAGACATGCACAGCACGACACAATGTTCTCCTCCTTACTGACAATATGGGTGCTATTGCTAAATAAAATTAATACTACTGAAGAAGTAGTAGCTGTGCAGACAGCTCTGAGGACCCAGTACTATGTGATTTATTGTTTAGTCCCAGAGACCCCCAAAGATTCTCTTGACAGTTGCTGTAGGGGTGGGACTTTGATGAGCATGTTTGTATTTTGATAAGAGAGAGTATGTTGTTAAAACATGCAAACAGCACACATTCGCTTTCTTTCCAAGGGCAAACTTTTCTCTTAACTGCTATTAACTTCAGAGTTTATCAGCATGGTTAGTATTGGTTAACCTTTGTTGCTTCAAATATGGCATGTTCTGTCTAAGTAACTGCCAACTGGAGGCAAGTCTGAATATTTCAGCAAGGTGTTTATCAGGCAGAAGTCTGCCCTGAAATTGGCTGAATTGGTAGATACAGATTTCTAGGCTAGCTTTTGATAGCCCTGTGGTGAAAAAAACACTGTATATCGATTCTCACTGGGGACTATATTGTTAAAATATATAAATGCAAAAATTGACTGAGGAAATAAAAAATAAATGATAGCTATAAATCAGGGGTAGCTGATAAACAAATAAATATCTATCACTATTATATCACGGTATTTCCCAAAGATATCTGAAGAGCACTTAATTGTAACTGAGTAATCAATTATTCAATTAACCTTCTTCTCATCGAATATATATTTGATATAACTTTTTGAAGCTTGGGCTCTAAAAGGTTTATATTGATTGCAGGTTTCAAGGCCATATGTTTCAGTTATTGGATTTGTGCAGTCAAAATTGACATCCTAAGTTCAGTGGAATATGTAAATATTTGAATGTAATGAGTTTCCAAGACTGTTCGAGTTCTGCAGTTAGTTTTCATTACTTTTTAAAACTAGAGTCTTTTGTGATCATGAAGCTCACTTTCTTATTCAAGAGACATTAGTGATGTAGCTTGTTTTAGAGTATGGCTATGAACTTTCATGAATTCATTCTTCACACTATTTTGGATGGAGTAAATTGGGAAACACTGCAGCTTTTTGTTGTAAAAGAATTGTGGATATTCTTCAGGTGAAAATAGTTCACAGGAGCAATCTTTGATTTTGATGTAGTCCTGTTGGGCACCTTCTGCTAAGCTAATGGAAATCTTGCTTGAAGTGCTTGCTACCAGCACCCTTGGCAGGGTCAGGATATGACCATTGTCCACCTATGCAGAGAATTTAGATATTCATTCTGAATTTTGAAATAGATGCATTCTTCTCCAGCTATCTTTAGTTTGCGGTCTGTCATTTTCTAGCTAGGTTCCTTGAGGCTGCTTTGATCAGTTGATGAAATGGGCACTTGGGGATGTGGCATGCATATAGGGAAGTCTTACTTTCCATAAACATGTGTTTGAAACACACTTGTTGCTTGTACATTCATCAGAAATTAGTAGTGGCTTAAATTAAAGCAACTGATTTCAGCAATTGCCCAGCCTGGTAATTTAACACAGCAGTAAGGGATCACAAAATTCTGCTTTCACTCTTTACAAAGTCAAAATGGGAAAGTGGAATGTGGGGAATTTAACCCCTCCATTCCCATGAGATCTACCTGATCTGGACCTCCAGCTACAAACCAGGGTAGAAACAGATTTCTTTTTCTGTGCTTTTTTTTTGTTGTTGTTGCTGCAGTACCACCTTTCCTCCCAGCAGCTGAACTACAATGCTTCTGGGTTAGCATCCATCTGCAGCCAAAATTGACTGCCTTGCCTGAGCGAGACCGGCCCCTCTCCACACTGTCGGATTTCATTCACATACTTTTAGCCTCCAAATCAAAGGCAAAAGGAAAATGTCAGCAGGTTCTTTGATTGATAGTTGTTTGTTTATTTCTTTATTTCAATGTGTGGGCTACAACTGATTTCTTATGCAAGACCTGTTATATTTTAGATTTTATTAGGCAGGAAGAAATAACTGTACAAAGAAAATCCATATATTACATGCCCTTAAATGGCCATCAGACTCTCGGGGTGCAAGGACCTGTCCATTAAGGATGAAATGTCCTGTGTCTCATCCCCTGGTGTGATAGTTTAGGCTACCACTACACCCTGGCGGTTTTTTTAGGTGCAGAGAGGTTGCTTTGTAAGCCTATGAGGGACATGTTGTTAAATAACAATGATTTACATAGATGCAAAACCCCTCCAGCAGTGCCGAAACTTGCTAAATTCCTTCTGATGTCTCTGGCTGTATCAAAAGAGCTGTAATGAGTTAATAACAATCTGATAGTCTTCAAATTTTATTTCATTTTATTTTATCTTATTTTATTTTATCTTATTTTATTTTATCTTATCTTATTTTATTTTATTTTATCTTATTTTATTTTATTTTATTTTATCTTATCTTATTTTATCTTATCTTATTTTATTTTATCTTATTTTATTTTATTGTTTTTAGCACAGCAGTGCACAAAAAATATTTGTTTCTGGTGACTCTCTTGACAAGCTTTAGATATTTAGAGTTTGTATGTGTGTGTGCTTCAGTGTGTAATAGATTAACTTGGCTCTGTGGAAAAGATCTTTATAGAATCCTTAACTGTTGCACTCATTATTGAATAAACAGCACTTTCTTCATGACAGGGAAAAAAAAACAACAAACCACCAAAACTGCAGATTTTTTTCCCCCTGTTAAAAATGCATTCATACTCTAGATATTAGCAAACATTTATTTTTATTTCCTCCTCCCACCCCCCCTGAAAAATATCATAAACAGTCTTGGTTTGACCTTGTTAATGCAGGACCACTTTAGTAATCTGTGCCTAATGATTTTTTACATTAAACCACAGCTTGTGTTGGACCCTTGTGTGTCACAGTAATTTAAGAACAGTCATTTTGCACATTCCGATCCCATTATGTTACATTGTTACTGAATAAAGACTGGTATTATGTTGCTCCTATAAAGGGCAGAAGTGGCCTGAATTTTATCTGCTGAACGAATCAATCTGGATTATGTCAGCTGAAAAGAATTGTGAACTGCAGTCTCCAGCAGATGGGGAGATTTTAAAAATGTATCTGTTTGGTGGTGAATACATCAGCTAAGATAATACCTTGTGGTGACTGAAAAGTAGTTTTTCCCTCTCTGTTTTTTTTTATTTTATTTTATTTTTTTTTTCAATGAAGACTGTACCAATTATCATTTCAACATAAAGTATTAGGAGATCAATTGGGAACTGAATGCCATTTCCTAATGTTAATACAGTGTTTTATTTAAGCTGCCTTGACAGGCTGTCTAGGCTGTGGGAAAAAGACTGAGCAAATAATGAGTAAAGGGTTTAGAAAAAAGACAGAGGGTGGAGCTTGGCAAACGATGTGAGCTATTCATCAACAACTCAACAAGGATGATGGAAATAATAAGTACTCCTTAAAGAAAGGGGGAAAGGATTTTTTTTTAAAGAAACAGTTTCCTTTAAAAAAAAAAAAATATTTAACTCTAACTTCGTATTACTTTCTGATTAGCTGATTTTAAACTTCCTGAAATCAGCAAAAGCTTCCCTTTGAAATGGATAGTGTGCATTTAAACAGCACATTCTTTAGCAATCAGGTTTTCTTTTTCTTTTTCCTTTTATTTTTTAGTTAAAAAAAAAAAAAAGAAACAGTGTCTAATTTCCTGTTCATTTGTGCAAATTTCTTACCATGTGGCATTGTCATTTAATATCTAAAGTACATTAATGCATTTCTATAATGCCAAAACTCTCAGACAAATCCCCTGTGTGAAATAATTTGTGTGAACTTTGAACCAACCCAGAATAAAATCAAGATCTTATTATGTCCTTTATTTATATGGTACAGAAAAGCTTTGAAACTTAATATTAACACCAATATGATATGCACATTCACAGTGATGCTTAAAGAAAGAAAGGGGGGGGGAAGAGTAAAAAAAACACCCAACTTCCCTATATTTTTGTGGGCTTTGCCCACTGTTCAGATACCATCACATTACCTCTGAAAATATTTGTGTTAGAAATCAAGAGGCTATTCTAACATTATTGTGCTCTGAGTTGCTAAGATTTCCATTCAGCAGATATAATTCCACCATCTGTAAAGTTCTAGATTTTATAATACTTCTAAGCTGTTTTTAATCTATTTTTACTGCCATGTTCTGTCCTGAAATGTCAGAGAGTGCAGACTAGGTCTCGGAATTAACATGACAGTTAAGAAACTTGGCAAGGTTTTACAGCAGATTGTGACATTAACAAAGTACAAAGGAGAATGGGGAAATTAACGTTAATGTATGCTTGCAGACACTATAAAAAAATCTATATGTCCATGATCAGGGAACTAAAAATAAGGATGTTTTTTATGTTGATGCCATTAAATACAGAGCTTTACCGTGAAAAGAAATTTCCATATGAAAAGCACCTTACTAAAAAGTAATGCTGTAATCCCTCCTCTGGATTGAACAACAGGTTTATGTATCCGAGGTCAAGTAGGCATATGGCTGGTTTTTGTTTTTCAATTTTTTTTTCTTCAGGCTTTTTTGAATCTGTGATAAACCATTTTGAAGGCACCAATATTGTTTTTGAACAGCTGCAAAAGATATAGCATGATAGATGTCCTGATAAATGGTAATGGTTATTAAAATTCACAGATTGCACAGTAAATCACGCAAAGTCTGTCCTCTTTCAAAGCTGGAAGCTAAAATGAGAGTTCATAGCTGGTGGCAGGCTCTTCAAACATTGCACACCTGCAGCCCCTGAGCCTGCCTGGTGCACTCCCTTGGTGTCATCCCTGGTGTCCAGCCCCCCAGGACCATCATGATCAGCGTGTCTTTGCCAGGCTGTGGTTTCTCTGGACAAAAATCTGCTATAAAATCCAGGGGTAAAAACCAGTGGCTGTTGCACAGGGGATAAGGAAGAGCTAACTGTTAGGTAAATCATCAAAAGTTACAGGGAATAGCACTACTTTATCTTTAAAAATGTTGTTTTGTTTTGGTTTTTTTTTAATCTGAATTGTTTTAAGCTGCAAGTTACTCAAAGGCCTATTCAGCCCTGATCTGGAAGGGCTGGTAGCTGAAGCTTTCCAGGCTCCTGCAGCTTGGCATCCACAGCACCTAATCATGATACCCCAGGAATAAAGGTCTCTTTTCATCACCACTGATACTGTGCTGTAGCTTTGTCAGATCCTAGCCATAGAATATGAAGATGCAGCTTCTCTCTCTGCTGCCTAGGAAAGATCGACTTGTAGAAGCAAGCTGCCTGTGGCTGCAGGTACTTGCACTAACAGCAGAGCTGGACAGACCTCTGCTTTCTTTTGACAAGGGGCAGAAGCCAACTGCCAGCACTGCTGATGTGGTTTTGGAACATACCCTGTCTTTGTGTTGATATTATCCATGGGTTCAGTGCACAAGAGAAAAAAAACAACCCACCGAGTTTGTTTACTGACACCCTTCCTTAGGACGCTCTCTGTGACAGCCTTTTAGCAGAGTGATGTACAGCAGAGGCATGAGCTGCCATCAACGAGTGGCAAAGTTTGCTATTTGAAGCATGGCCATTTTTCACACCGTGTCATACTTGCAAAGCATTTTGTATATTTTAAACCAAACCAAACCACCGATTGCATTCCCTTACATAGCCTTTCTGCCTCAGATGTGGGTTGAACCAAGTGAGTGCAGGTGCCAGTGGCAGGGACAACAGCAGTGTTCCCTTCTGTGAAGGCGAGTAGTCTGATGCAATGCAAACATTAATCTCTCGGCTACAAAGGAACAGCATGGATCCATCTGTTACTTTCTTTGCTCTTAATCAAGTTTGGGAGGGAGCAAAAGTTCATGTAGCAAATGTGGGTATGCACTCTTTGGGACCTGAGCTGTAAAGCTGAGATAAAATTTAGCAGCGGTAGGATTTTTGGAGGTCTATGGATTCCAGGCTGGCATATCATTTTGGATCTTTTCTTTCACCAATTTTGGAAGTGGAAATTGAATTCTGGGATGTGGTATTGGCCCACTCTGCTCTGTAACCCACAATGCTGAGTGCAGACTGCTAGTCCTATTATGGTTGTGCTAACAATTGACTTTTTGGTTTGGCTGTCTTGCAGAAAAACAACAACAAACACCACCACCACCACCAAATAATCAGTTTCAAACAAAAAAGTATTTATTTTATTTATTTTTCTAGTTTGCTTAATAATATGAAACATAGAAAATACTATGTTTTGTATCAAATGAGACAGTTCTAGGGAGGAAAAAAAAAAAAAACAAAAATAAAAGAAAGAAAAGAGTAAGACACAAAAGCTGTACAGGGCCAGACTGTCAGAAAGGCAGAGGAGGAGATGACAGCCCTTTTATCCACCAGTTGAGTAGTTAGTAAACTTATCCAGGATGCAGAAGGCCTGGCTTGAATTCACTGTTCTGCTGAGGAGACAGTAACCCACATCTTGGGTATGTATTCCTGCCAGATAGCTGCTCACTGAAAGAAGAGTCCCTCCCTGCTGCCTTTCCTCACTTACTACTCATCCCTAATGGATGCAGCATTTGATTCTCTTCCTTTTTGAAGCACCCTATTTTTAAAATGCTAGAGAAAAACTTGTTTTCCAGAAGACAGAATTGCTACTCAGAGCAAGAGGTTGCCCAGTCATAGCCATGACCATAGTGATGTCTGCTCTTAGTGAGGTCACTACTCATTAAATTTACTTTGCCCATTTCTGGTAACCAGAGTTTTTGAAAGGAGATGAGGCAAAACAGATTTATTTTTAACAACAGAATTATTTCTAGATAGATCACATTTTAAACCTGTTTTTAAAGCTCTTAGGATATCTGTATCTTGCATTCAGATAATCATGCAATCACATCATCTCAAGAAACAGAAATGCATGCTTATGTGCCAGTTTGGGTGTCCAGTTACAGGTAGAAGCAGCTTGGCAATACTTCCTGAATGGTTCTTTCTCACTGTATCTTAGTTGATTTATCTCTCTAATGTAAGTACATTGCCCCCCTGCCCTGCTTTGTGCCCTGCTGCCCAGCTTCTTGCCATTTTAACTTTATCAAAAGCACGTTCTTGCTGTTGAGCTCTGGCAGGGTAGGTAGCATGAGGACACAGAGCATGTCCTTGTGGCCTAAGGTGTGCTCTCAGTAGTCAGGAGTACTAAGCAACATCTGTATCTGCCAATAAGGACTTCTGAATGATAATGTTACAACATGACTCAGAAGTGTCCCTTGTCAGCACTCATACCCCACCAGTTTCTCTATTAGGATGGAAAGCAACTCAGTTGGGCTGGGTGAAAAATTAGGAGCTACTTCAATGAGATGTTTCTCTGTAAGGTAAACTGATTTCCATATCAATGGCTCTGTTCTCATTGCACCATTTCTTCTGATTTCTTACCAAGGGAGATGTTCTATTTTTTGAGACCACGTATGCTCAGGATTTAGTACGCTGTGTACACACCCTCCCAGCTATCTGGACAGCATTGCTTCAGCTCTCATTTTCTTAGTACACATTTGAAGAAACACAGCTTTGTAATCATTTGTGGAACTGTACTCCACATATTTAGAGTGGGGTGGTAGTAGGTAAGAGAAGAATGATAGAAAATCCCTGGGGTGTAGTAATTATTATCTATTGATTTATTCTCCCCTTTTTCCAGTTCCATGAGTTATAAGCCAGCCAGAGCTGGCATCTTACTCATGGACCTGCAGTATTTGACAGTGCGATGACCTAAGACCACTGCTTTCCCCAACATTTATGCCTGTGGCACTGCTTGCAAGTTTCATGTCTCCTTCTCTCAAGGGCTTGCAAATAAAACACTGAACAAGAGAAATCTTCAGCCTTACATAAGAACAGATAGCCCAAGAGATATTTTAAACTGTTATGTTATTTTTTTTTGGTAATGAAATAAAATGGAGAAGTGCAATTGTATTTCTTATCATGGATAAAACTAGATGAAGGTGCCCCATCTAGTAGAGGACATCTTGTGAATATATCTTAGGGTTCCTCATAGGTCTCTGCAATTGGGATTGAGAAGAACACAAGTGGTTGAGAAGACTCTTTGCCCTTATTGTTAGCTGAAGCACCAGGGATTGAAAACTTCTTGCCTGGCATATTCATGTGCTTCCCTGCCCTGTGGTTGTGGAGACTTTGTGGGTCTGTGGGAATGTTTCATCCTTTGTCTTTCCAAACAAATAAATTACATTCATGAGATGGCAGTTTTATAAGTTTTCTTTCTTGTGTAACTTGAACATTTTGATTCCCTCTTTTCATTACAATGCAGAGCTCTCCGAATGCTAATGTACATGGAATGCATATGGAGCACACAAAATCATATCACACGCACTTTGTGGTTAGGATAGATATGTAAGAAAGGGCACATCATATTCTACTTGTAGAGTACTAGAGGCTTTCTTAGAAACTGCAGTTACCCTGACTTTGATATGGTTCTCATGGTTTTAAATGTACTGAGCTGCTTAGCCTGGTAGCTTTCCCTTTGAGAGACACCAGTTCTTCATAACCACTTAACCATCTTTTGCTATTTAGCATCCATGTCTGAATGAAGAATTATGTATCTAGTTTTTATAAGGCATGTTTCTCTGGCTGTGTGCATTTGCAGTGACATCTAACAAGCACTGAAAAAAAACTAGGCAGTAGATTGCAATATGAAGACTACTTTTTTTTTTTTAAATGATATTTTGTTGGTAAAAGAAACATGAGCATTTGTCAAAAAAGAAAAAAAAAGTGGTAATTTCTTCAGCATGCTTTGCAATGTGTCCCCTTTTCCCTTTTCTTCTGCATTTTACACCTGTCTTTTTTCATACAAAACAATTTCTAGAAGAGGGGAACCTTAACCCCAGTACTGGGGTTTAAGCCTCCTCACCATTCAGTGTAGGTCTGTTTTTATGTATATGATTGGTGTGTGCCTTGAGGCTTTACTGCTTTCAAGCTTCCCCCATTTTAACCGGGTTTAGTGGAAGCAGGTTCATAAGATGTTTTATTGATATCATAGTTCTGTTTTCCTCTCTTTCCTGACCATCCTTCACTGATTTTATTCAAGATGAAAGTGGTGTGGTGGTAACTAGTTTGAGTTGAACCATAGATAAGTCTTGTCCCTGTGTTCCTGCTGAAGCTGCCTTTCTTTTGCTGCAAGGACCTTGCCTTTGATTTGTTACAGAGGTAAATGATGTTCCCATGTTAGAAAAAAATATAACTACTGTAGAGTCAGCTGTGCTTCAGCCATGCTTTTATATCTTTCTTCACTCTGTTCCTGCTACAGAAAACGTTCTCTAGTGATTGTACTAGATGTAAAAACATATGTTCCTGTAGGATGCTACTGGCGAGCTGAGCTGCTTCTCTGCACAGGGAAGTCCAAAGGTCAGGGCTGGGGCAGCTGCTGAAGCACCAGGATTTATGCAGTGAGTGGATAGAGCTGTCAGGCTGGTGGCCGCACACCTCGCGGGGGAAAGCGGCAGCAGCAACCAGACACAGCAAGTCTCTCCCTGTTCTGAAAGGGCTGGTGTGAAATCTTGCAGGCAGCAACCAGCTACAAACAATTCCACTTCCGCTCCATGAAAAATTACCTAATTATATCATTTGGAAGGAAAACCAGCTGACTAGGGGAAAATGTGGGGCCTGGCAGTGTGGTAATGTAAAAGTTTCCATTTCAGTTGTGGGAATATGACTTCAGATGTGGGACAGTTCAAGGAGGGCTGAGCTCCCTGCAAGGCTGCTTGGCCCAGCTTGGGAAGAAACCCAGAAATAGAGTAGAATAGAATAAACCAGGTTGGAAGAGACCTTCAAGATCACAGCATCCAACCCATCAAACAATCCAACCCACCTAAACAACTAAAACATGGCACCAAGCACCCCATCAAGTCTCCTCCTGAACACTTCCAATGATGGTGACGCCACCACCTCCCCAGGCAGCCCATTCCAATGGGCAATCACTCTCTCTGTATAGAACTTCCTCCTAACATCCTGCCTAAACCTCCCCTGGCACTGCCTGAGACTGTGTCCTCTTGTTCTGGTGCTGGCTGCCTGGGAGAAGAGACCAACCCCCACCTGGCTACAACCTCCCTTCAGGTAGTTGTAGACAGCAATAAGGTCACCCCTGAGTCTCCTCTTTTCCAGGCTAAGCAACCCCAGCTCCCTCAGCCTCTCCTCATAAATGAGGGAGGGCTGTTGTGCTCAATGTTTCTCTCACTGGCCTGAGCTTCGAAGGACAGCAGATTAGGTCCTCTCTGAGGCTCCAGGAGGCAAGGTGTACTGAGACCCCGCTAGCACCCAGGAGAATGGACAGGGGACATGCTACGCTCCTGTGGTCCTCCTGCGGTGCATTTGGGCTGACCAAGAGCCTTCCAGTTCAGGGGAATGCTTCAACTTTACCCTTTTGTTTGAACTGGTATGGCTTTGGAGTCTACAATGAGAAGGAACATTTCGTATATTTAAGGTTTTAACAGAACTTAAGAAGTGAAGCAACAGATCACTGGGACAAAAGCTAACTGTACGGTGGCATCAGGGGAATCTGAGGCGTGCAAGTTCCTGTGGGTGCTTATCTAGGTTTAACGTCGCAGGGAGCTGCAGGGAGCTTGGTAAAGAGCTGGAAATTTCGAGAGAGCCACAAGAGGGAGCTCACAACTCACAAACAAGAAGGCGAACACCAGTAACAGCTTTTGTTCTTGAGGTTTTGTTTGGGGATTTTTTTAATTGTTGGGGGTTTTTGGTTGTTGTTGGTTTTCTTTGTTTGTTTTGTTTGTTTGGTTGGTTTTTAATCTAAGGTCTCTTAGAACTGGAGGCTTACCTACTGATTACCGAATGCACAGTCAGGGCCATGGCTGCTTTGGGAAGGACTCCCCTCACTCCGGCTAACCCGGGGTGAACATGTGTGTTTAGCCCAGGTGCTTGTGGAGTGCCTGGAGTGTCATGTCAGGAGAGGAAATGAAGCCTCCTGTTCACACTAGTCTTCCCAGCGATCTCCTTTGCACAGTGTTCATCCCAGACTCTCATGGCCTGAAGGCTTTTTGTCTCGAGTTATTCATGAAGAACTGGGCAAATTATAACTTTGTTCTCGACTATGTCCCCACCTGGTGCTTAAATAACAAATAAACCACTTCTGACAGCTCTTCCTGTCCCATTCCCTCTTCCCTCTTGTAATGCTAGGAAAATGCTACTTCTGCAGTGGTTTCTCTGTCCTGCCCCTGCTCACCCCTCTGTCCTCACAGTGCATGGCAGCTCCCAGGTTGCTGTGGTGGGACAATGTTGTGCTCAGGGGTCCCTCTCTCTGGGATCACAGAGGTTTGCATCAATATAACATTGTGGTGAAGTGTGCCTTCAGTCTATTGGGAAAAGTTTCTGATCTATTTTTTTTTTCCCAAACCACACTCAATCGAGTTTGTGTTTCTTCAATGGAAAAGCTTCATTTCAATTTACGATTCACATCTAGAGGCATTGCTGTCACACTGAGACTTCCTCCAAGGCATCCAGTAATGTTACTATAATTTGCTTTGTTCTAACAACAACAAAAAACCCCCACACAAACAAACAAAAAACAACAAACACCTCAAAAAAATAATCTGTCTTCCCAACTCTATAAAACTCCAAACAAATAGCAAATACTGTGGCAGTTTGAGGCTATGCCTTTAAGAAAGGGGCACACTTGCTAAATGTTTGTAAAATATTTTGGTATTCTAAACGAATTTCATTGGCCAAGGATTGTGGGAGGTCAGATTGGACCCGGGGGGAGCTGGGAACTTTCTCTCAGTCTTCCTTCCTTCACTGTCCCTCTCGGCTGGATCTGCTTCTGGGCTTCTTGCCAAGAGATAAGAACTAACTCCCTCCCTGTAACAGGCCTGTCCGCTTCTTCCCCTGTCCTGCTAACCATCCTCGTCTCTTCTTCTACCTCTTTGGGGGAGAAGGGAGGTAGGGGGTGAAGGGGGGCACAGGGGGAAGCCCCCTCTGTGGGGGGTCTGGTTTCTGGTTGAGTTCATTTGCTGTATATTCCTGTATATATTGTAAAATACCTGTATTTGTTGTGTTACATAGAATCTGTTTCCTTGTAAAATATACTCTCATTTCTCCGACTGGGTTTAGCCGTGGTCTCTTTCTCAGTGGGGGAGGGAAAGCAGAGCCTTTCCTTTCAAACCACCACAAATACTATGGATGTCTGAACACACAGTAGCATGTAGGGTTTTTTCCCTGCATTAGTGTATGTTGCAGATGCCAAACTACTTCTCTTCTGAAGGGTTTGAGAGACTGTTAACATTATTCAAATTAAATTCAATACTCATGTAAGTTAGTGCATTTGGAATTACACAGAAAGTATGATGTCTCATCTTTCTGTCAAGAGCTGAGCTCATCTCTGTGCACCAGCCAGCACAGCTTCAGGTGATCTCTATGAACCCATAGCTGCTTCAGACAAGCAATGATGCTCTTTTCCTCCTTCCCCCTGTGAGTGGGTTTTCTGGTGCACTGCAAGGCCATAGTGCCATGGCTCACTCTCTTCCCCTTTCTATTTGTCTTGCTTTCCCTTGCTTGATGGTTTATTGCTATATATATCTAGAAGAGGCATATGGTGGTAAATTCAGAATCAATGCTTGGTAAAATCACAGCACAACATGTATTTTTTAGTTCCCTTTCCCAGACCTACTGAAGCTGAGGCCTTGGATTCATGGCCAGTTTTGTGGTCACTGCCCTGGGAAGCAGGAGACCTCTCTGTATAGGTGCCTGAGGGACACCTGACCCAATGACCAGGCCTACTGCAGCACTGCTTGTAGGAAAGGTTTTGTCTGTACTTCTTACTCAACTCCCTTCTTAGTGTTAAAACAGCTGAGCCAAAAGCACATTCTTCCCACAGCCAGCTTTTTCCTCCCCTGACATGGGATGTTTGTGTATTTTGTCCCAAAGCCAACCAATATGTGGAGGGGTGATACCTGGATGTAGCCCACATAGGCCAGAGACCCCACCAAGTGCCACTGCAGATGGTGATGCTAATGTTAATTTCTTGTAAGTAGCATGAGGAAAAAATTATCTTACTCCTGGTGACTCCCACGAGGTCCTGTATGTAAGACTCAGGTATATCAATAAAATGCAAGCTGGTGCTCCAGATTGATGTTATTTATTTCAGTAACCCAGAGCCACCAAGTGTCACTGATGTGCAGTAACTGTCACTAGTATTTCCCACTTCAGAAGGTGAAAACAGTGATTCCTACTATCTTTGCTGTGAAAGTCCTGTTCATCTACCTTAAAACCACTATGCAGCATAAAAGTGGTACCATATTTAAAGCTAAAAATAACACTGTTAGAGCTATAAAAATACAGCATCTTGTGGTAATTCCCTACCCATCTTTCCCCTCCTAATTACTTTAAACCTTAGCAGATCTTTCTGGGTGAAAAATACTGAACTATTTCCACACAGAGTAAACCAGGATTATATACTAAGTGTGCATTCACTGCCCCACTCCCCTCCCCCTGGTCAGTGTAGGCTGAGAAATATGTGTGTTCCTCCTTGGGGTATGGGATGCCGTTGATGGGACTACATATTGAGTGTCAATCATCACAGTGTGCTTCACAGTGAGGGAAAGATGTTCTGGGAGAGTGCTGGCAACAGTGGATATGTTGGGGAGTGGACAAGGAGGAGAAATACAGCCCTGCACATCTGGGTGCTGCATCCCACAGCTCCCGGGGCCACTACAGTGAGGTTCTGCTGGCTGCATGTCCAGGGGACAGCATTGGTGGAGGCATTTTGGGGTTTTGCTGGTGCCACTGGGACAAAGATTTGTCCCAGAGGCTGCATCGTGCTAGGTCAGTACCCAGTAGTGTGCACAGCACAGCAAGAGGCAGGGATGCTCTTTGCATACCTCAAGTGCTTCAGTTTCTGTGAAAGCATTGGTTCTGTATATTCATCATCAGGAGGTTATGTATTCACATCATATGCAGCTTACCAGAGCACTTCAGAAACAGTTTGAGTTGAAGTGGGTTATTTTCTTTGCTTTTCCAATTAATCTCAAGAAACCTCTGTTTTCTGGGGGTGAGGCCACAATTCAGATTACATTTATACTAATTGCATACTCACCCGGTTCTTGGCCTCCTTTAAGCTCAAATGTAGAAGAGAAAGGAGGAGAAAAAAAGCTGGATGGGTTTAGTTTGAGTTATGAGAACATGCAGAAGCTTGAACAGTTGTGCAGATCCTATTTGTATGGGCTAAACCAGTTGTGCCTGGAACAAGGCTGGCAATCTCACTGCATCAGGCTGGCACATCTGTAGCTTACTTCTCATGGGATCACTGACCTGAACCAAAGCAAAGCCTTCTGAAATCCCAGCCTGTTAGACTCCACTGATTGTGGTGGGAGAAAGCCAGTCAGGCTGAATTGCTGAGAATGAAAAAAAATGGAATTGCTGTTGAAAGACTTGTTGAAATCCTGAATATTTCTTTTGACCAGAAACCTGCATTTTCAGTTCAGCACAGCAAAGTTTCCATTAGCTATTGTAAATTGTTACAGGTAACCCCTAGAACATGTAACAAATCCATATTCAAATACATTTAAAAATACATTTTGAGCTTGCTTTTTTTCACATACTGCTGGTTTGCAACATTCTCTTTGAGGAGAAAATGTAATATGAAAGTTAACTTCACAGAAAATATGAAATTTTATAATAACAATCTTAGCAAGCTGCATTTTAATAGAGGTGTGAGGATAGATTAAATATAATGGGCATAAGAGAAGATAGACAATGGGTCTCCTGAGCAATTATTAATCTGCAGTCCTAAATAGTGGTACTTCAGAGAAAAGGAGCAAAAGAAAGAAAATTAGTGCATTTTAAAATATGAACATAATATGCAGACTAGTAACATGTAGTAATTTTGTTCTTGGGAGGATTCACTACTTGTGTATAGCTCCAGGAAGCCAGACTTTCCCTATCAACTTCTGCAGGGACTTTGGGTTAACACTTTCCCATTTGCAATTGTGAACCCTAGACAAATGCTCATTAGAGCACAGATTATGGTTTCAATTGCCACAGTGACATAAGGCTACCCCTTCCAGAAGTCATCAGTGGGAGCAGAGAAAGGTAACTATTGATTACTGGAAAGAAAAAGGTGGCCCTGATAGGATGCATTGGCCAGAAGGAGAAAGGAACAGACGGATTCAGGCAGCTTAACTGCAGCCGTGTCGGGAGTGACACTGCTGTAGTGGAACAGCTGGGGACAGGGGCTATAGGATTCATTTAAGCCCCCAGGGAAACCTCGAGCCTGTACAGGCAGAGGAACATGCCTTTCTGCATGTATAAGTACTCCAAACCACAGCACAAAACTGGGCATTTTGGTAATATGTGCCTTTTTTTTTCCTTTTTTCATGGGGCTGGAGCTTCCCAGCCTTACAGAAAGCCTTTGAGAGCCTGATCTAAGTGTGAGCAGTTCTAACTCTTGCTAAAATCTAACAATATCATAAATGTGTCTTTTGCGAGATTCAAGCCTGAACGCTGGTTCCTGTAGTATTTGGAACCAAATCACAGTGTTCTCCTCACATTTCCATCCTATCCAGTGAGAGGACTCCTGGTTTCCTCACAGGCTGAGAAAAATTTGCACCTTATTCACTGAGATTGTGTTTTGTCCTGTGCAAGGTTTGTGAGATCTGTTTGCAAGGCTGCCAGGCAAACCTCAGGGCAAGGCCCCTTTGTGTTCAGAGCATTGGGCCATTTGTCTGACATTTGTTTTCCCACACTACTCCACAATATTATTTATTTTGAGCAGGCAATGGAAAGCTCAAAATCTATTTCAAGCTCTCTCTTCTAGATGCTTTAGGCAGCATACTTTGATCTGAGCAGTACAAATGAAGTTTTGGTATTCCTTACAAGATTTTCATGGACTCAGTAGAGTGAAGACAGACATGACACTGGGCTTTTTGTCCTCAGTAGGGCATAGACAGGTCCAGAGTCCAGAATTTTCTGCAACTGGACCTTACTAAGACAGACACATAAAGGCTGAGAATTGCTTGGGGTTACTACTCGGAGAAGGGCTTTCCTGTTTCATGTGCACATCATTTTCACAGTTTCTACCTGGAAAGTTCACTTCCCTCTTGATGTTGTGCCTAGAGATGCTTCAGCTTTTTGATGGAAGGAATAATTGCTGAAGTAACTTCAAATAGAAAGGACTTTTGGGGTCCAGGAGATTGATGCATAATGAGGAGACTGAATAGGTCATTTTTGAAAATGGAGGCTTTAGTGTTACGGACACCATTTTATACTCTGTGCTCAGCTTGTATATTTTGAACATTTTCAACTGGAAAATCAGAGAGCAATCTCAGTGCACTGTTTTATAATCACCCAAGGGTTCATTTTACACCCATGGGTACTGAGCCAAAGTGAAACTAGGCACACATCTCTGTTACCTCAAAACTCACCCAGATAGGTGAGTTAAAATATTTCAAACAGAGATAGGCCAACATTCAAGGCTTTTCTCTTAGGTTGTCATTTTATGTTAATTGAATGCCTGTGTTAATCTAATAGAGTTTAGATTTATGGTGGGTTCTATACCGTGTCATATTTTAATCAATACATATTCCAACAGTTAGATGGACAGATGAGAAAATCCGCCTCATCTCTGCACTTCTGTTCTATCAGCTGTCAATAATTCCTAATTTGAATCCTTCAAATGATCAGATTTATGTGGTTTAGTATATTACATTAATCACAGAAATTAACTTTTGGGGAATATGATGTTAAAGGTCATAGAGAGTCTTGAAGGAGCAGTAACTGTGTCTGTCTTGCAAACATGTTTACAGCATCTCTCAGATGCAGTGCATTAGAATATTTATCCCTGTGGATCCTGCTGATTGTTCCTTATGTCTAAGGTCACTGCTTCCTGATCAGGAGATAATGCATGAAAGAAAGGATTCTTGAAATCTGCAGATCTAAGAAGACAGATGTGACCCTGGGCTTTTTGCCCTCAGTAGGGCATAGACAGGTCCAGCAGCATTTCACTTGCATGTGTTTATTCAACTGCAACTCTAGAAAATTTGTTTTGCTGGAGGTGGTTCATGCCTTCATGTCAAGTGTATGTGTGCCCTCCTGGAAGAGCACATGGCAAAAAGTACAGTCATGGGGGCCAGGGAACAGGAAAGGCAGAGCACAGAACAAACATTAACCCTGACACTTAGGCTCCAGGTTTGTGCTGTGGTCTTGAACCTCGACCAACACCCAGTCCCACTGATACCCCACAGAGGACTCCTTGTCATCTGTGTGGGACCACCCACAGTGGTATCCCTACAGAGGATGGAGGCAATGACTCCATCAGACAGGGCACAGGATGGTGATTTCTGCCTGCTGGTCCCCACCCTGTTGGCAGAGAGTTGGTGAGGACAAAGGATCTCAACAGTGCTTTCCCACCACACTGCTGGCAGCATGCACCAAGCCTTGTCCATGGCAGGGTCAGGCACCCTCTGTCATCATCCCAGGGTGTCTCCACATGGGACAGCCTAAGAGAGATGGGGGAGGCTCAGATATTGCCTGCAGTTCCTGTGATGGAGTAAGGGCTTCAGCTGGGTGTTTTCATGGCCTACTGGTAATTTGTCATGCAGCAAAAAAGGCAAATATTCTTCTCAGCAGTAAACGTGCTGTCTCCACACCCCTCTCTGGGGCTGCTGGGACCAAAGGACCATTCCTAGACCCATGGTGTCACAGAGTGATGTGCTGTCATTAGGCCACCAGTTGCTCTGTGGGGTCTGTTTTAAATTGCACATGAATTATCCCTAATGTTTTTGTAATGTCTCATGGTATGACAGCAAGAAATTGTTTTCTTTGTGAAGAAACATACGCTTTAAATTAGAAATACACTAAAGAGAGAGAAAATCCAAACACAGAAATAACTTGCCCTGTGGAGAGTTTGACATTCTGGTTTTCCCTGTTTGTGATATTTGGAAAGAAGAGAAGACTTTGAGTCTTCTTCTTTAATAAACACTTAGCTTCCACTGATTTTGGTGCCGTTAGATGGTAGCAGAAGAAGCTCTCAGGCACCATCATTAAGCAGGGAGCAGTGTCACCTCCGGGTGCCACCAACCGGTTGAGACACCGGCAGCTCATGGGGAGGGCAGAGCCTGACACCCCCCCCAAACGTGGTGTGTACCATGTGTGTGCCTATCATCAGGCTTCGAAGCACCACAGCTTTTTCTCTGTTTCAAAGCATTATTTAGATATAGAAAACCCACAGTGAAATACATCCTGTATTTCTTAGACTGGAGAACCCTACCTTCCCTTACATTTTGTTATAATCTGGCTGTGAAGGGCATTTCTATTGTAACTCACTCCCATCTGTACCGTTCCAAGGGACACTGGTATTGAAATGGTTGCTGGTGTTTTTTACAAGTTTGCCACCGTTGGTAGTTTTCTGCATCAGGGACCTCAGACTCCTGTAGCTGCTCCCTTTCCTGCCACTGCCTCACCTTAATGATGCCCATCCCTGGGGAATGACTACATTAGTGTATTGCCAGTTCCTGAGGCTGGGTGGTTGTTGAGGAGCGTGTGATGGGATTAACTCCCAGGACATTGAAACAATAATTGGAAAGCCAGCAACAGCTTGTGATCTCCCTAAGATTTTAATATAACCCCTTTGGCTTCACCCAAATAAACCATCAGTAGCTTTTCAGGTTTGGAAAGCCACAGCCCTCAACTCTCCCATCTGCAAGAAGCCAGAGTGAAACTCGAAATGGCTACAGTTTTACAGATATCAATTAATATTTGTGAAGTGCTTTCTAAGCTCAGAACAAAGAATAAAAATCATTGTGTTATGAATAAGCAGACTGAAGAGAACAACCATAAAATTGCAGAGAATTGACTGCAGACCCTAACAAGGCCTCTGCATCTTTAATTTATATGTTTCTGTTCACCACAAGCAAGTGCTAAGCAAACAGGCACAGAAGAGGCAAGGTCTTGTCCCTTTTAACCAACAGCTTCTTCTCCATATCTAGCTGTATTCATGCAAACCCATTATAAACACAGTTTTGTCTGAAATACAGTTAATAAATGAAGGTAGCAAAAATGTGATTTTAAATCAGTTTAATAAAATTAGTCATGTAGATTTTAAATCATTTTTACAGTTGATTTAACATTTGTGACTGGTTTATAGATTATGATATAGGATAGTGTTTGCATCCTTGCAATTTTATTCCAATTTAGCAACAGTACAAATATTAATTTTTGCTTCAATAATGGATCCTTTGAGAATTAAACTTGTCTTCTCTCAATACACATTTTATGAGAATGCTTTAAATATGATTTTTAATATTTTGGAGGACTTTATTGCACATAAAGTTCTTTTAACTAGAACTTAACTGGAATATTCTTCACAAAAGTTTCTTGCCAGACATATGTAAATGTTTTCCGTAGTTAATTTAATGGCATGAGATACATAAGAATTGTTCCTCATAATAGGAGACATTTTGTAGCATTAATAAACCATGGTAACAAACTCCATGGATCAAAAAGGAGCAAAATAGCCCAAAAAGAAATAATAATGATGGGTCTGTTTTCAAAATACAGCAATATTGTGCTAAACCCTCAAACTTCACGTGATTTCAAGTGCCAAGGGAGGAGCTAAGCACAAATGCCCTATCTAGAGATCTTGCGCGGCCTGATCCAGTTGAGGATGCCCCTGCTTACTGCAGAGGGGGTTGGACTAGATGACCTTCAGAGGTCCCTTCTAGCCCAGCCCATTGTATGATTCAGACTGCTCTTATGAGGAAGAGTAATTTGCTCTAGAACCTAGGGACCTGGGGGTACTGATTGACAGCTGGCTGAACATGAGCCAGCAGTGTGCCCAGGTGGCCAAGAAGGCCTATGGCATCCTGGCCTGCATCAAGAATAGTGTGGCCAGCAAGAGCAGGGAAGTCATTCTGCCCCTGTACTCAGCACTGGTTAGGCCACACCTTGAGCACCGTGTCCAGTTCTGGGCCCCTCAGTTTAGGAAAGATGTTGAGATGCTGGAATGTGTCCAGAGAAGGGCAACAAAGCTGGGGAGAGGTTTGGAGCACAAGCCTTACTAGGAGAGGCTGAGGGAGCTGGGGTTGCTTAGCCTGGAGAAGAGGAGGCTCAGAGCAGACTTTATTGTTGTCTACAATTACCTGAAGGGAGGCTGTAGCCAGGTGGGGGCTGGTCTCTTCTCCCAGGTAACCAGCACCAGAATGAGAGGACACAGTCTCAAACTGTGCCAGGGGAGGTTTAGGCTGGAGGTGAGGAGAAAGATCTTCACTGAGAGAGTTGTTAGCCATTGGAATGTGCTGCCCAGGGAGGTGGTAGAGTTGCTGTCCCTGGAGGTGTTCAAGAGGGGATTGGATGTGGCACTTTGTTCCATGGTCTAGTAGGCATGAGGTCTTGGGTGACAGGTTGGACTTGATGATCTTTAAGATCTTTTCCAACCTTGCTGATTCTATGTTTCTATGAACATGTTAAAGGAACTTCTTACTTCCAAATCATGACCTTCACATTTGGAAGCAACTGATAGGAAAGAAAGTGTTTGCATATTGCCTTTTCAGAAAAGCTATGTTTTATGATATGTAAGCATTTTCTGCTGGGAAAGGTGAATGGTAGTAATTTGCTGGGTTGGACTTGAGTAGAGTAGAGTAGAATAGAATAGAATAGAATAGAACAGGTTGGAAGAGGTCTTTTCAAACCTAGTTAATTCTATTCTAACTTCCTTAAACTCAGAGCAGGTGGGTGAATGTTACAGTACATAGTTATTAAATGCATAAGGGAATACTGGGTTTGAATTAATGTCATAGATTTGGAGGAAAAAAATGTCATGTGAGTCATGTGACCTACAAACCCATTTGTAACAACATGAGAGACTTTGCCTGGTTCATCAGATCCCTTAGTGACTGTCAAGGGAGATAGAGATGTTGGTCATCTCTCTTATCTGCACCTTGCAGATGTAATGAAGTCCTTCAAGTTGAAGCAAAACATTAACATTACTAACTGTGACTGATGAAAAGCATGTTACTGTAACTGGTTCTATGGAAGTTGTATTTTGTTTGGGGCTTTTGATGGTTTTTGTTTGTTTGTTGGTTGGGTTTTGTTTGGTTGGTTGCTTTTGTTTCATTTTGGTTTACTTTTTCAAACAATTTCTTTTTAATCAAAAATCTATTTGCAAAGAATGCTTTGGCTTGCCCCAATCTGCAGAACAGAGAAGTCACAATTCAACAGTGCTCTTGATGATACTTGTAAGAGCCACTGTTGCTATGAATTTCTGGTTTTCCAGGGCCTCCTTTTGATAGCTAAGCTAGGTAGAGAGGAAAGAGATTCAGGTGCACATGTGTCATTGCCAGTCTCAAGAAATACAGTGTCATGAGTCAGCTCCCTACAAATCAAGAAACTGGCTCTCAGAACATATGATTCAGGAAATGAATGCATTATAGTGGGGGCTTGATTTGGGTTTCTTTTTTGATATCATGTTTGATTCCCTCTCCTACAGACTGCATCCCAAGACAGGGACTTCTCACAGATATATCAAACATGTAAAGAGAGGTGATTTTTATTCCTTTGGCATGCCAGGACCTCTTAATCTGCTTTTTCCCATACAGCAATTTATTCTCTTTTTCACTGTTTCTCCTCTTGATTCAGCTTGTAGATCTGGTGCTAGCGAATGTACTGCCAATAATGAAAATAGTCCCCAAAAAAAGTAAGGTCTGGTCCTACTCCTGGTGGTCCCACATATGAAAACTGGCCATTGGAAGGGAACTGGAAGCAATGGGCGCTAAACTATAGTTCTTGTAAGTCATCATAGAATATTTTTGAGCTGGATTTTCTGTTTCCAGTCAGGTTTTCAGCTGGACATTTGGAGTCTGATTTTTCTACTGGAAAGTAAAAGAAATTCCTAAGGAAAAGACACCCCCAACTCTCCCCCCTCCCTCACCCCCCCTTCCCCCTTTCTTTTTTTACACTTTGTGTTAATCAATCCCCAAGTGCATAGCACATTTCCTTTAGCTAACATACAGCCTCAGAAGAAATAGCATTTCATATTTTCAAGGAATGTTTATTACTGTGAAAAGAGTGTATCTAGGGTTTATGGGTGTTGAGGTTGCCAAAGGAAAAAGTTGTCTTGTAGAGGACTCTGGAAAACATATTAAAATTAGAATTTAATTCTTAATGTAGCTACAGATCCTGCATTCAAACAAGAGCAAACCAAGTGTGATCATGTCAAAAACTAAAGTGCAATTTGTTCATTTGCCCAAAAAAATGAAGATAAAGCATCACTAGAATTATAGTTGTCAACTGCTCAGAAATCTGTATAATGCTTTTTAAAGGAGCAAAAGCCGGGTTTAAGGCATTTTAAGGGAAAATGGTTTGAGTAGCGCAGGAGGATGAAGGGAACTTCAGTGATAGACAAGAAGCGTGCTGCTGTAAAAATAATCCCTTTTGATTTCATGGTCACCTGATGGGTAGAAGCCTCGTGATCCTGGGCTATTAGCAGCAAGTGTGCAGGAACACACAGAAATCTGTCTTCCTTTCAGGTCAGTCAGCTGCCAGGGCCATCTCAGCATCACCCTGATGCTGGGCTGTCAGTCTGTCACTGCGCTTCTGGTGTAGGCTTGATTTACTAAATAGGATATCAGCACTGTGTGTCAGCTGCCGTATGTAGGCACTGAGTCCCCACTTGCAGAGAGAGCTGGTGTTGCGGGAGCCATCCAAGGAGCCTTATGGCTTTTGAATTGTAGCAAGTAATTGATCCACTGCCTCCAACACATCCTCTTCGGATGCCACAGAGGGATCCTGGCTTCTGGCTTAATAGAGTACATCACAAGGAAATAGATTGCATGAAGAGAATAATAATGTATGCACTTGCCTAACAGTTTTGGAAACATTTACTAATTAATTCTCATAATGCTTCTAAAAGATATGCTTCCAACTTTTCTAAGAGGTAAAACGAGGCATGAAGCTCTTAAGGGATACCCCCTGTGTCCCTCGGTGGATCAGGAGAAGGTTTGTAGAACTGAAATTAACATTATAAGCAAAGAACAGTTGACTAACTTTCCAAATGCATCCTTGTATCTACCTGGTATAAGGCACAATCTAAAATCATTCCAAAGGGACCAGAGATCTTGTCTAGAAGTAGATAAAAGGGTAACAAGAAAACCAAAATAGTGAAAAGGTGGAGCAATGAAAGTCTTCCTCTGTACTCTCCCTGGGAATAGGGAAACACATGTGAGTGGAGGAAGAGCCATTAGCATGCCAGCTCCTTGGGAAGGCATGCAGCCCAGGGGGATCGGGGACACTGGGATTCTGGGGGTTTCTCAGCACCTGCAGCAGTCTCCTGCACAGTGGGTGGATGCTCCAGACCTCTTGCAGCATCCAGCTCTTCTCTTGGGAACAGCATAAGGAAACCATATAATTTCTGGTGACAACATTGTGCCTTTCAATAAGCTATTTGATGGCCAAACAGAATAGTCTGGCTTAAAGTTGTATCTTGCCTTCAGTTAGTAGGTTCATTCTAGCTCAAATGAAATATCCCTGTATTACTTCTTTGGCAATCTTTTTTGCTTGGTGTAAGCTTGATTCTGTCTGAAGACCAGACAAGAAATTTCTCTTAGACTGTGGGTGGGTGGCATGTGTTGGTGTGGTCCTTTCTAATGATTTGTCCAACTCCTGTCTTGTCTGACAATGCATCTCTTCAAAGTCTGGAGGTACATTTTACTGCAGGCATTCTCAGCTATCACACATGTGCATGGACGTGGATGTGAACTCTTCAGGACTTCCAAATGGCAAAATACAGTTAGAAATGTCATACATTTTATCGTATTTTATTCAGCTGCCCCATTTCCTTGCACCAACACATGTGTCTCTGTAACTCTGTTCTATGTCAGGCAGTCACCTTCTCTGTTTGGGCATGAAGAGCTGAAGTTGAGCTCCCCTCCTAGGCATGAGATGGTAGCTGGGCCTGCACCCTTTAGGAAATGGAGAAATATGTGTATGGTCATAGCATTTTAATAAATAGATAAAAGTACAGACTTCAATTAAATGGGGCTCTTATTAAGTTTTGGATGATGAACTTTCAGAAAGCTGGAAGTAAGGCAATCTTGTGACCTAAATAATTACCAGACTTCCTTCTGTCTAGGGAAAATAATGAAATAGATTAGCTCAGACTCATTTCATAAAGAATTAATGGTGGAAAATACAATTAATGCAAATCAATATATGTTTATGAAAACAAATCTTGTCAAATTTAATGTGTTTTTTTGATGGGCTTGCTATTTGGTTTGGTAAAAGTAGTGAGGCTGGGGTGGTAGACTTCTGTAAAGTTTTTGCCTTTCTGCAGTGTGATATTTTGATTACTGCAAATAATCAAATTAATGATTTCAAATTAATATTGGGAAATTAATATATAGTGCATATTGAATGGATTAAAAGTTACCCATCTAGTAGGGAGATATTAAATTGGAAGACTGGCTGGTGGATTTGGTGTTCCATTAAACTCCAGAACCTTAGGTCTTATTCCTGACTCTGCCACCACCTTATGGTGTAACCCCAGGGATGTCAGTCAGCTTCAGTGCTTTATCTTCCCAGTTTATAAAATAATGAACCCAGCCCCTTTATGCAGACCCTTCAGTTTACTGATGAAAACCACTATTCCTTATGATCAGTGGCATTTAATGTTGTTTTGGATAGGAAGGAGTTTAACCATAGAATCATGGAGTCAATAAGGTTGGAAAAGACCTCAATGATCGTCAAGTCCAACCTGTCACCCAAGAGCTCATGACTACTAAACCATGGCTTCAAGTGCCACATCCAGTCCCTTTTTGAACAACTCCAGGGTAGATGACTCCACCACCTCCCTGGGCAGCACATTCCAATAGCTAACAACTCTCCCTGTGAAGAACTTTCTCCCCACCTTGAGCCTAAATCCTCCCTGGCACAGCTTGAGACTGTGTCCTCTTGTTCTGGTGCTGGTTGCCTGGGCGAAGACACCAAGTCCCACCTAGCTACAACCACCTTTCAGGTAGTTGTAGATAAGGTCTCCTCTGAGCCTCCTTTTCTCCAGGCTAAACAATCCCAGCTCTCTCAGCTTCTTCTCATAGGGCTTGTGCTTGCATAGCGTAAAATCTGGCTGCTTGGAAAGTTTGCAGCTAGCCCAGTAGTTGCTAGAAAATGGATGAACACCTAGGAAGACAGTGATTCACATCACTCTGTGTCAACTTGCTATTCTATAAAGTGGGCCCAGTTGCACATAAATGACTTAAAGAACAAAACCCATGCTTAATGAGTGCTTCGGTGCTGAGAACCTCTGGGAGAGACTTTCTACTGGAGAATATACTTGAAGAACTTGCAATGTGTTTGTTATGGGATTAACACAAACAGTGGAGGTCTCACCAGAGCTGCTGCTGGTGTTACTGTCTGTGCAGCTAATGCTAGTGCAATCACCATTTCCAAGTCTAGTATTGGCCTTACAGAAATATGTAAGTTTTAAAAGGTTCAGAGAAGAGCTATGAAAATACTGAAGGGATAGAAAGCATGATCTGAGGGAAAAGATCTCAGGGTTCATTGTTAGTTTGTCCACAGCATTCTATTTAACAAGCAGTTAGAGCACAAACTTTATACTGAAGAGCTGTTTGACAGAAAGAGTTCTGCCTGCTACATAATCAGCCACTTGCACACAGTAGTGAGGATTGCAGCAGATTCTTCTTAGGTTACAGTTCATGAAGACAGGATATTTATGTGAAAGTTATTGCCTAGTTCAGCCACAGCTCTTAGGTGCAAAACATGGATTTGTTCCGGGAAGCCCACTAGACTACATGAGTTGGGAGGTCAGGAGTAGTGATCTCAGTGGTGCCTTCTGGCTTTATAATCCAGGAATTGAGTCAATTAGTGATGTGATTTACCTCCCCTCCCCCCACTATTTCATTCCAGCCTTACCTTTCCCCTAGTTTGTCTCTTTTCTGTACACTTGTCTTACAGCAAAGTTCTTCCTTTGCAGGATGAAAGAATAGCTCCATATTTAATTTAAGAGGAATTTTTGACTGATGTTACTGAGACTGAGATTTGCTCTCACATCAGTTGTAAGAAGGCAAAAAAGTTTTGATGCCACAGATCTGAGGCAAAATCTGATCTCATTTTCACCTCTGTGTGCTGCAGGCCAGGCTGCCAGGGAAGCTGCCCTGCTGTCCACATGAGCTGTCCTGTGTGCCCTTCGCTGCTGCAGCCCATCCCCAGTGTATAGAAAGCCTGTCTAGATGAAGTTTTCCTTCTGAAATCTAGTGTAGGAGACTCATGCCAACACTTAAGTATTATTTTTGCTTGCAGAAAAGGGACATGATGTATAACTTTTATTGTTAAATATCTCAATTTTTAAATTGACTGCCTTCTAAAGTCAGGTGATAGCCAGGAGTTGCTGTGGGGCCAGCTCCAAAACTGAGGTTGTTAGAGGCCCTGGTAAGCAGCTCTTTCTTTGCACTACGTCTGCTGGAGGCATGAGGGATGGAGTGAGGAGCAAAAATGTGCCTGGAACCCAAAGTTGTGAGGATAACCTGGGACTCAGGCCATGGCCCAGGGACTGGGAAGGCTGCAAAGTCAAAACTATATGGCTGTGATTCTTTTGCCCCTGTTCATCATCATGTAGAATGACTTAAGTTCGACAAGTTTTTCCCTGGAAACAGCTAGGTTGCTGCACAAGGGTTAGAAATTCAGTACAGTGGCTCTTTGGCGTTGTGCAAAGCCTTGCTATCAGCGGTGCCACCTAAAAATAAGCCCCTTAGAGCCGCGCAATATGTCTTGCAACAGATCTCTGTCATTTCGGCAGGTTTTTCACCTGGAACCTGCACTACTACCCATCCCTCCGCCTTCTCGGTGCCAACACCGTGCTTGATAGCAGCTGCAGTTGTGACCTTCGCGGGTTTGGGTCTTTATTTTTGTATGCATGGCTACGGGAGGGTCCGGGTATAAGGATAAGGGTTAGCCCCATCCTCTTCCCGGGCAGCGTGGCACCTGGAGCCGCAGCCCTGGTGGGTGACCGGGACTTCATCTGTTCCCGTCGCGGGGTCGCGCTCCCGCAGCCCTGCTGCGCCGCCCGGCGCCGCTCTGCGCTGCCCTGCGCCGTGCGCCGACTCGGCCTCGCGGTGTCGCTGCAGACCGCCCTCGGCCCAGCGCCCTTCGTGCCTCGCACCGCCCCCCGGCCGCCGCTGCAGGGTCTCCTGGCGGGCATCCCCGCAACAGCGAAGCAGCGGAGAGGTAGATGACGGTTTTTTTTGTCTTGGCCCAAAAGGCGGGCGGACACGCCATAAACCGCCCGGCATCTGCATCTTAATGAAGCGTTGGCTAGACCCCGAGTGGAGTGCCCGGCTGCCTTATTTCTGAGTTCGTCGCTTGCTGTGTAGTTCTCCTGATAGCTTGGCTGTGCTTTTGCACACCGCCTAACCCTAATCATACCTCCCCCCTCCCCGCTTCTTTTTCTTCTCATTTTGAAGATAATTGCTGGTTAATTTTGTACAAAATTATTAATGCAGTTTCCCAGTAGTTAAAAACTATAGGGATGCCAAAAAGGTAAACTTCAGTTTGTTTTGCTGCCGCATGTGAAATGGTAGCTGTTCCATTGCCCTCGTGGTCCAACTGCTAGCAGAATAGCCCTTAGCATCTTAATTATTTGTTGATAACAGAACCTTAATATGATGTTAATAAGTATGTCTTTTGCTGTAAAACTAATCAAACTCTTTTCTGGAGAGTTTTCAAAGTTTAAAGCTCCAGTCTTGCAGTGCTTAATCAAACAAAATTCTAATAGTCCTGCTTGCTAGAATTGTATTCAAGCAAGAACAATTTTTTATCTGAAGACCTTTTCTTTTTTCTTTTCCTTTTTTGTCTTTTTAATTAGTTTCCCTTCTAATTCATAAATATACATAGTTTATGCTGCAAGTTGTAAGGAAAACAGAAGTGATTTGGCAGATTATATATTTATTTGGATTCAATAGAAATAAGGGAAAATATTTTTTTAATGTAATTCACACATGAAGGCAAGGGCAGAAAAAACAATGTTCATAATTGTGTACTTCATTTACCCAAAGACTATGATTGTATGTGCAAATTAAACTATTGCATGCACATGCTAAATTAGGTCTTTCTGAGTGCAACTACTTAATTTGAGTGTACAGATTAAGTTAGGCCAATTAATCACTATGATAGTCCAATTTTACACAATTGTGAATACACTGGTGGCAGTAGAGTTGTTTTGCCACAAATGCTGGAACATGGGTCCAACTTGTGCACAAGTGAAGCTCTTGCAAAAAATCATGGACAAAATGCATTTTACGTGTCCATTATCATCACTTCTGAGGATATGGTGTTTATGGAAACCAGTTCTAACTATACAATATTTGATCAATTGCTTTTAAGATCCCTTCATTAGAACCATGCTTCTCACACACATCTGGAGCTTTTGTTTGGGCTAATTAGAGAGATGATCATGGATTCAACCTGTCTTGAAGTGGGCAGATTAAGGACATTTGTTCATAATTAGAATTTCTAAATGGAAATCTGGGAAATGCTTCTTGGAATATTTATAGTCTTGCACCAGCAAGACTTCTTGTGCACACGCTGCCTGTGAGATAAGTATTGCCTTTCTTATGAAAGTATGGTTTGTTCCAAGTCTTCCTTTCAAGTCTGTACTAGTATGTGTATTCTCTGTGCAAAAGTAAGGATGCAAGCCATCAAAATTAAAAAGCAGCTCCATAAAAGGTACTGTGCTTCACATAGTATACTTTCATTTCGTTGTGGACATGCTGCTTGTGAACTAAACAGTGCCCCTTGTAGCCCTGATACATCCCCTTATGTCCTTATATAACCTCACCTTCCCTTGGCATCGAGGCTGACAACTGGAACCACTCTCGCTTCCCAGTTCCCATTATGGTCAGGCAGTCCAATGCACACACAGGGCTTTAAGATAGCCATTCCTGATGCAAGTATTTGCAAGTGTATTTAAGCTTTCTGTCACTATCTTCCCCCCCCCCCCCCGTCTATTGTTTTGTTTAATGTATGTAATCAAAATCTAGAACTCCTCCACTCTCTGATGAACTTTAATGCTCTTATTACTACAGGCCACTTGGCAAACAGGATCTGGTGTCACTGGGGAACATTTTGCTTCACCACAGACCACATGACTCCTTTTGTGTGGCTTTTTTGCTGATATACTTGCTATACTGACAGTCCTGGAGCTAGGAAACATATATGGGAAGGCTTTACATGGAGTCGGATGAAGCCTGGTGTGTTGGGATTTCAGCTGCCTCAAACGTTAGCGGCACTCAGTTTGCCTACCTGGTTCCTCATGCTCACTTGTGCATGCAGAAGTTGGTGCTATAGACAGCTGTTTGCTGGTTTATTCCTGTCCCTGGTAAGCAGGTTGTGTGGCAGACAGGCCTGTAAAACCACTACTATGATGGGCTGGACTGCTGCCACCCCAAAATGTGCAGCATGGCGCATTTGCTGTGTGTCTGTGCCCCGGCTCAGTGGGGAGCAGGGCTTTGTGAGCAACCCACCATGCCCACCTCTGCCTGTGCAGTCCACTTTGCTGTGCAGCTCTGCCTAGCAGATAGCTTATGGGCTGCCTTTCAGGTTGCTAAGCCAAGGAGCCTGCTCCTTTGGGTAAAGCTGCAAGAAGAAAAAGGCAGAGCACGTGTAACCTGTATAGTGCATGTGATTTTTTTATTATTGTTTTTTTTAAGCAGAGCTGGTTTTGACCTGATTTATTTTTTTTGTTCCCTTTCACATGGGTGGGAAATATGATGCTGCATTGTAGGACTTTGTGTCTCTAAGACAACCAGGTAGGGAAGGGGACAGGAAAGCAAAGTTATGGTTAAAGTGTGGAGAAGAAGTATTTCTTCCAAAAAAATACTTTCTTTTTTTTTTTTTTTTTTTGTATGTCAACATTTAAATGTGAATTGTTCTGATCAAATATTTACTGCTGTTGGGAGCTGTGTAGAACATTAATCTTAATTTGTTTTTCTTTTTCTCAAAAGCAATGATTCCAACATAGCTAGGAGATCTGTGTCTTTAAAAATAAATAATGTAGCAGAACGGCATATTCTTTGGTATAGAAATACTAGCCTGTGGCATCTTCTGCAACTACAAAGCAGTCTCGAGTGAACTTTCTTTCCTTTTTATTAATAATTCCCTAAATCAATGAAGAATTTTTAAAAGTTCCCTTTCACTTTGCTCCTGAACTCCTCACAGCTCTGGCTCTTGCTCACGCTGGCTCGTTCCCCGCCGTGTATTACACATTTGGATAAATCTGTGCGTGTGATTTCAGGAGCATAGGCTGCAGCCACTAATTCAAATACAAAGCGAGCTTTCTCCTTTTTTGGTTAGCCCAGGGTTTTGATTTTTTTTTTTCCTGAAGGTGGCAGTGAAAGAAAAAAAATAACTCCCTTTGAAGATTTAGGAATTTTATTACAAAACAGATGGACAAGTACTGTATTTTACCCATTTCCCCTTGTGCCCATGAGCGCTGACAATGAAAACTACAGCTCCTATAAAGTGCTGATCAAATTGTGAAAAGGTGGCCTTTCCCAGCAGCCTGGCACACTCTAGCATTACCCCAGCTTATAAATAAACGAATGGGCTGAGCCACTTCGGCTTTTTTTTTTCCTTAGTCCTTACCAAGATAATTGAGGATCATAATGGTGGGAAAGGACTGCAGTCATCATTCGCTGCCTGTCAGGTATCAGTACTCATCTTCATGTCATCCGTCACCATTGAACCACTCTGTCATCTTTCCCCAGCCTTCAGCGCCGCTCCTTCTCATCGTGTTCATTATCTCCGGCTCCGACCAAGCCCCCTCCCCCAGCCCTTGTAAATGCATCTTTGTGCTACTCTCAGTCTTCTGATTATGAATCGATGATCATGTGGTGTAAGAGAGATAGATGGCTTTTAGTTCCATCTTGTCTTCTCTAATTGTAAAATATTAGTTACATTAGACTGTGTCTTTTGATTAATGGAACTTATTTGGAGTGGCCTCTCCCAGCCCTCCCCCTTCCAAAGTCCTCCACTGACTTTTGAGAATTGAGTGATTTCACTTAAAGCAGACAAATAGGCCCTTCAGCAAGGAGATAGCTAAGCTCTAATATTGTGGGCAAAGCAAGCTCACAGAGCCGGAGTTGTGTGTGTGTGTGTGGTTTTTTTTTTCAAAGGAAGGCTTCAAATCTGGCCAGACAAATACAGACCATTTATTAACGTACGTACAGCCGTGCTATTTTGCAAATCCAGCAATTCTTATGAAGCTACAAAACAGACATAAGGCTGAATGCCTTCTGAATTAAATTAATCTTAGGAATTAAGAGCATCCTCGCTTTCACTTTGGATGAAACAGGTCAGTCCAGAACTTTGATGTATTAATGCTAGCATGAAGTGTTATCTTAATACTCTCTTTTATACTTACAGGACATATCATCAGCCAAATGTCTCTTCCTTGTACATCTGACACTGTGAGACATTCGTCCTTTAATACAGAATTTATCTTATTTGTCACTATTTACCTAAACATGGTCTGTTGATAAAGTCCTTGCTGTACAAATGGAAAGGCAGTTGACTAAATCCCTTATTATAAATAATCACTGTCTATCTTTCAGTGTAAATTCAAGGACATGTTCACTTTCAAGCTATCAGTTCAATTAGAAAAGGTCTATTCACTGTCGATGTCTATATCTCATGGAAATAGGAAAGCACAGTTAATAAACAAATCAAAGTATTTTAAAAAATAGCACAGTGGATTATGAATTCTGGAGCCTGTGCTGATGGTGACACTGTCAGGACACATGCTATAGAAAAATATATGCAAACAGTTTTATCTAAATATTTTATGCTACCTTCAGGATTTAAATCTGACCTTTCTGCCACCCTCCTCATTCCCCCCCCTCCAAATCTTTGACATTATTTCAGCAGATATTGCCTATGATATACCTTCCAAAAAATAGATTTGCGAATGCATAAAGTGCTAGTTAAGCCTTACCCAATTTATTTCTTTCTTGTGAGGAATAGGAAATCTGGTTTGGGCTTGTGAATGATTGCATGGAGAATAACAGCTGATTATTTCACAATTCTAGGCTATCTAGAAAGGACAGAATATTCTAGAAGAATGACACCTGCCACAGAGCCAAGAAGCAGCAGTGGGGACTCAGGGTCCTATGACTGTCCTCACTTTTCCTGATCGTACTGTGAGGGCTAGGGAAGTTTCCTATTTCTGAGAGGCTCTCCCTGTGGTAGCCATGTGATAACAGAAAAAAACCTCTCGCCTTTCTTTGTATAAGAAAGTATCTCCCTAGCCTTTAATGTTATGGAAGAGGCTTGAAAGCAGGAATCCAGAAAGCTGGAAAAAGACCAAAAATAAACCCAGAATATGTGTGTGTGTGTGTATCTTGAGATATTAATCGTATCACATAGAATGGATGTAGCCTGGGTCTTGAGACTCTGACTGGGAGGGCTCTGTATGCAAGGTCAGCCCTGCTTTCCTCCATCTACCTGCAGCTTCAGTCCTGTGTTTTTCTGAGATCAGAATTTGGCTCCTGATGAGTATTTCCACACTGTATTTACCACCCTAGAAGGAGTGATTATATTTAATGGCAGAATTTCAGTTGACTTCTCAATATGTATTGAGTTGACCTTTAAGTTAAACCACAGATTAATTTTTTTTAGTTGTCTCTTTAAGTACCTTTATAGACCTTTCTGTTCTGATTAGTGTAACGGTAGATAGAGGAGAGTTACCTGGGTCAGATTATTTGTTGAAATCAGAGGGATTGCATGGCTTCTCTGGAAGGCAAATATTTTGGCCCCCTCTAACCATTGTATACATTAGTTTTGTTGCAAAATGATTTTGGTTTATACACAGAGGCACCCAAGTGGGTATCTGTTTGCTTGAAAGCTGAGAGCCTGCCATCGATTTCATATAAGTAAACCTTCTCTCTGGAAGACGATGGAAGTCAATGAAGCTTACATGAGATTGAGTGGCTTTCCCATAGGCAGCAGGGCTTGGAGTCAGGCTTCAATGTGCTAGGTACTGATGGCATGAGCATTTCCCTCTTTGTTACCTTACATGCTGTCTTTGGCTTAAGTTCTGCAGAGAGGTATGGGGACCACTTGTACTCTAAATCATCAAAAAATACCCTGACACCCTAAATGGCCACTGCCAATGGAAGTGTCAACACCTTGGACCTCTACAGTTTATCCAGAATCCTCAGTAGTGCCTGATTCACTGTCTACTGACTGCCACAAAGGTTAATGGAAGCGGATTTTGGTTTGGTTTCTTTTAACATCTAATGGATTTGCTGCATATTCCTCTTGTGCCTTTTGCTGGCTGAAAACATTTGTGTTTAGGGACATGGGTAAGAGCTAAAAGCACCCCACAACTCTTGAGTGTTGGTGATTGGTCTGCGTGCAACATGTACAGCAACTAGCCAGGTCTGGGTGACCTGCTGGGATGCTACAATTGCCCCCTACCAGTTAGTGGCCAGTCACCTCTCACCAGCCAAGGGCGTTCCAGCTGCCATTTGTGTGGCATTTGGCCAGGGCAGAGCTGTGCCTGCATCTCTGCAGGTGATGGCCTGGTGGCCCCTTGCACACCCAGCATCACTGGGTCCCTCTGTCCCTCTCTCACCAAGAGTGAATAGCACATAAAAATAAACACAACAACAAATACAAAAGGAGCATGGATTCAAAGTGAAACAATGTAATGTGCCAGCTTTTAGCCTCAGGCAAATTTTCATGTCTCTTTTATGAATCTTTGTAAGTAAGAGTTAGACTACAAGGCCCCTGCTTGGAGACAACTTACGCTCATGCATTGTGTAAGCACGTGGGCATTCCCACACAAGTCTGTGGGATGACTTACAGGCTTTATAGCATACATAACCTTCAGCAGCTTGCTGAATCAGGGCCTAAATACTGAAATATTCTTTAATAGTGCTGGCTCCACAATGAAACTCTAGAAGGCACATTTACCTCTCAGTGTCTCTCCATAAGACTCATCGATGATAATGGAGTTACATTAGGCACGTCTAAAGTTAATTATACAGTTACCTCCCTCTTGGCCCCTGTTTGTCAAAGAGAATATGATAAAAAAAATCCTCTGTCTTCTAACATCTATTTTTATTTGAATTTTGATCTGCCATCTAGACAAAAGAGTAAAGGGCACACTAAGGAGACCATAGGTAGGTGAGTCTGGATATTTGCTAGCTGAGAGCCAGTGTGGGAAATGTTGTATTTAGAAAACCCACAGAAAAAAAATAAAAATCTATGGGAAACAGAGCAAAAGAAATATTTAGGGCAGGTTGTTAATAAATGGTAGCAAAGCTCTTCCTTCTTGAAATTAAATGGGTGGCTTTTAAGGATGCAGGTATATTTTGGAATACGTGTTTAGAAGCATCAATTGGAAGAAAGAAATGCTGGTGTTCACAAAAATCTGTAAGTTAGGATGCAGAGATGAGATTGAACAAAACACTAGATATGCATTCACTGTGTATTTAAACAACAACAAACAAAGTAATCCTTTTGTTTGTCTGGCTGGTTGTTTTAACATGATCTCATAGTTAAATGTGATTAATCAAAATCCTGTATCCAAAAAGCAGGTCTTTGAATGTCTTGGGTTTGGTATATGTGCATGTTGCTGAGAGATGCCAAGTTTGTCTAGGGATCCAGTGGCTTTGACATACTCCAGTTTACAATACCTGGAGTGTGCTCAGTTGCTAATGTGTTTTGCATGCAAAATCACTGTGCTTCAGCATGACAGCTAAGAAAAATGTCATTTTGTTTTTAATTAGGGCAGGATATGATCTGGACAAGGAAAAAAAACCCCAAAACAATATCTGATTCTTTGTTAGAGATTTGTTCCACAAGAGTCCAGTCAGAAACCCTCTAGTACTTAATAAAGTCAAATTCCTCACTGAGTGTTCCCATGAGCAACCATGGAAGCCAGTGGGAGTTGTGCATGAGTTCCGAGGGCAGCATTTTGCCCTTAGGACTGAATTTCCCAACTGACTATTCTTTTAGACTGTCTTTTGATTAACAATCTGTTTGCAGCAGGCTAGGGCCAGGGAGGCAGCATATACCCCACTGTTCAAATCTGTGGCAAAATATTCTATGGAGAGCTACTTAATAAAAATCAACTTGCTCCAATAGTCATTGAGAAATACCTCAACTGTTAGCAATCAATCGAGTGCTGAGTTGGGGGCGAGAGGGGGGGGTGGGGGGGTGGAAATACAAAAGGACATCAAAGAGGTTCTCATTCTCAGTCTATTGCTCTATTTAAGGGTCCTATAATTCGGTGAGGTTGTGTGCTAAATAATTTGTAAGCCTTCAGAACATCCAGGTTATTGTTTGTGGACAGATGGTGCATCACATTTTATTGCTTATTCCTTCTGTGGTTTCTCATATGCAGGACTGATGTGCACTCTGAAGTCTTTGTTTCCTTGCTAAAATCTCTAATCTAAAACAGGCAATCAAGCACACAGACAGTGCTTCAGAAAGCATAATCATAGTTTTAAAGGGAAAAAAAAACCCACATTTCGGCTGCAGTTAGGAAGCAGATGTGTTCCCTGAAAATGCAAAAGGTTATCAGAAGTATTAAAATAGGAAAATAGATACAGAATTTGGGAGTGTTGGGGAGAGCATGTATTTTATTTCCATACTGCAGGGTAGGTGTGCCTTTTCTTAGGCTACCTGCTATGTATCTGGCTCTCTGTGGAGCTGGTGTAGTGAAAGCCTTTGGAGACTGGCTTTTGCTTCCACCTTTCCCCCTGAGATTGGCAGTCTTTGTCTTTTACAGGCAAGGAGCAGCCGTGTTGTGATCCTGGAACCGCTGCTGCCCCGAAGAGTTAAATCATGTTGATATACAGGAAGGAAATGGAATAGACTAACTCTACTCTTTTCTTCCTACGGATTTTTCTTTTTATTCTGAAGATAGAATTACTGTTTGTAAGCATCTGAAAGTCATTAGTGGCTCTGCAGTCTGTCAGGTGCCGACGCAAAAAACTGCTGAAACTGAACGGGTTCCTGTGCGGAGTGCTGGGAATTTGTCATGTGCTGATGAGCAGTTATAATAATATATGAGCAAATCACAAGCATTCTGCAAATTAATCAAATTTTTTTTCCCCTTCTCCCTTGTCTCTGGGAGAGTGGCTCTGCCGGCAGACGTAGGTGAAGCAGTTTTACTCACAGATGGTAGCTCTGGCATCAGATGGAATTTATATAACAGTAATTCTGATTTCCTGCCAAAGTAGCACTGAAAACACCAGGGAGATTGTACAAGACAAGTCATGTGGTTTTGCTGAGGTTGTTGTGGGAAGTTTAAGGGGGGAAATCTCAAATTTTCCTCTTTGCATTTATTGTTTTAGCCTGAAGGGCCAGAAATTGTACACCATTCTGCCATAGGCGAAATCCAGCACATCTTTTTTTATGAATTGTGCTGAAAGAGTGCTTCCCAGCTGTTGAAACTGCTGGCGGGGAGGGAGCCACATGACTCCTCATCCTTTCCCTTTCCATACAAGGATTAAAGGAGGGAGGGTTCAAAAGGTTGCTGCACTACATGTCGGAGTGAGGCAGGGTCTCCCTTCCCAGGAAGCGATGCCATGTTCACTTAGGTTATACTCTCTCTGGCATAACAAAATGGGGGGGTGGGGGGGAGAGGGAGCTTCAGTAAACACATCAGCCTTTCAGGAGCTTTAGTAAACACATCAGCAAAGGCTCTTCCTCCTCATTAAAATGGGGATTTTTTTTGAATGAGGTTACTAGAGTAGATTAAGGTTATTAGTTGCATCTCTGCTGACATTTCCAGTTTGATCAGTAAAAAGCAGAAATGTGTGCGTGTGTGTGGGTTCACCCATTAAAGGTAAGTGCTCGGTGCACTTGTTATGCAGCTGAAACCTGTACCAGTTTGATGGCAGGTCCAATCCTGACCTCTTTCAGAGCATCACAGACCTGTTCTAACCGTGGGCTTGTAGCAAAGATGTGAGAACAGAATCTAGCCCTCTGGCTTTTCAGATTGTGCTTTTAGAAACAAAAGCAGTCTTCCCCAGGAAAATATTACGGTGTTTTTATAATAGCAGTGTATTGAGTAATGCATGGGGCATGGCAAGACTGCTGTGACACTAAAAGAAAAAAATAGAGGCAAGCAGAACGAGAGAACTTTCAGGGGCTGTTTTTAATAAAGAGGTGAATTCTTTCTGCAGTAGGAAAAATGATAAAAAGATGGCGTATCAGCTACATTATGCAACAAAGTAATGCTGCTGTGTTTTTATAATGTAAGGCACTGCCCATTTGTTTTGGTTTACGTGACTGCAGTGAAATAAGTGGATTAGACTGAAACTTTAGCATGCTTCATTGCAGCTGGTTGCAGACATCTGTCATTCCTCAGCCATACATTCTGGATCATGCCAAGAAGAAAAAGCAAAGTCTGACACCTTTCATTTTAGAGAGCCTTTTATAGAAAAGAAAAGGAGAAGGGGAGAAAGCATTTCCTTTGTGACTTAATAAAAAAAGACACTTTTTCTGCAACAGCACCAACAGTACTTGCCAGGGGGAGAGGTCCTGCAAAGTTAATGCTGAATTTGATCTTTGCAGACTTTTAATTTTTACTGTTTAACCTCCTGATTTGTTGAATGGGCTGTGATAAAAATGTGTCTCTTTTTTAATTTATTTTTTTTTTTACAGCAACATTAGCTATATGCATGTCTATGTAGGAAATGTGTTTGGCAAGAGCTGGGTTGTTGTGTGAGCCCGTCCCAGGATGTACTGGTGGTGATTCAGTGCAGTGATGGCATGTAATGCTGCAGCGTTGCTGAGAATGGGTTGCTCTGTGACCTACGCTCACAAAATCCCAGAAAGAGCTAATAGTAATGTTATAGCAGAATTATTAGTGGGGTTGTGAGCTACTCATGGGCAATTTGAAATATTACCTATTAGTGAGCTCCTGAAGGGTGGTTGTAGCCAGGAGGGGGTTGGTCTCTTCTCCCAGGCAACCAGCACCAGAACAAGAGGACACAGCCTCAAGCTGCACCGGGAGAAGTTTAGGCTTGAGGTGAGGAGAAAGTTCTTCACTGAGAGAGTTGTTTGCCATTGGAGTGGGCTGCCTGGGGAGGTGGTGGAGTCACCATCCTTGGAGGTCTTCAAGAGGAGATTGGTGCCATGGTTTAGTCAGGTCTGTGGTGACAGGTTGGACTTGATGACCTTTGAGGTCTCTTCCAACCTTGGTGATTCTGTGATTTATTTACTTACAGTGTTTTCTTTTTCCTCAGTCTCTTTACTAACATGCTGCTCTAGACAGAGAATCACGAGGTACATGATGAGTTGTATTGTGACAAAATGCCATCTAAATTACCCCAATTATGTAACAAAGCAACAACTAAAAGTAAAGAAGAGCATGCTTAGCCTAAGTGACATCATACATAGAGAAAACAATTCTAGCTTAGAGTCCCACTTCGGCAAATGTTATAGCATGTGGTTAATTCCATCCCTTCCCACTTACATGATTTGTGGACCAAGGGACTGAAGGGAAGTGTCCTGATCCTTACATGGCTGTATGTAGAGGGATAGGTTGTCACGTGGTGCAGCCTGCATGGCTGTCATGTTCAACAGCAGTGGAAGATATGACACCTTGAAAAGTGGACAGGAAAAGTTTAGAAAGCTGAGTATGGGATTTTTAAAATTTCATCCCACCCAATAAAATAAATAAGCTCAAGATAGTTGCCTAGAGTGAAAGAGAAAATGCTGCTGTATTTCTGAATTGCTAGGCAGAATAAAAGATACTTGGTAGCAAAATATCATCACTGGCAAGGCCTTTCCTATTAGCACCTCTGAATTATGCAATCTCTCCACTAAAATCCCAGTGCCACCAGTACAGCATTTATTCTGGGAAATTGTAGGTACATTAAATTCAAATAGAGCTTCATTCCAGAAGTGCTAAATGCTCCCTGAAATAATAAATGTTTACTAAGACAATTAAAAAATATGACAGAACATTAGACAGAAAACTTGTGAATGACCTAGTAGGAAAACTGAGGTATTTTGCTCAGGGGGGTTAGAATGGGAATATAATATTATTGATGTGATTAAAGCAAGTAAAGGAGTGAATAGACATAACAATTAATTGAAATATGTAAGTAAAGACAAAGGTGGGAATCGCTATATGTAGTTTTGATAATCAGAAAAACTTGGGATTAGTTACTGTTAAAGAAAAGCCTGCCACTTACCTTCAAAATAGATTTCTTTAACTGCAATCTACTTGCATACCCAAAGCATAAGAGAAAGAGAAGGGCTGTCAAAGGGCTATAACCCACTTTCTCCCTGTCTTGGGCACCTCTTGCTTCTCGTACAGAGGGGCCCAGGCTGCAGAGATGAATGGCTGCTCTGGCTTTGCCTGCGGGCTTTGGGAAAGCAAGAATTGGTACCAGAGTGGGAGGCACGGCTCGAGATGAACATTTATATTTTTAACCAAATTAGTGTGAGCTTAGAATTACAAAGATTATGAATGAAGGATTTATGAATTGCTGTATACCATTGCCATTAGGTGGCCTGCTCTTTACAACAGGTACCTAGTGCCCTTGGTAAGAAGTCTGTCGTCTACTTATGTGTATAAAGCAAAGTAAATAAATATGAAAAATTAAATGTAATTACATTTCCAAAATCATGGAACTATGATAGTCTGGCATTTCAAGCTCAATCAATGACAGCATTCCCACTAACCTCATTTGGAGCCCGCTGAGGCACTGGGCTCGTAACTCATGTTGTCATGTCAGAACCCAAACTGGTGTGCTGTCGTGCATGGGGCACTGCGCCACGGTGGTCTGAAATATGCAGGTCTTTAGAAAGCAGAGTCTTCAGCTGTTCTTCAGAACAGGTTCACATAATGTTTAATATTTGTTTAGGAAGACCTTTTCAGCTATTCCGCTGACGCTTTCCTTTTTTTGTATTTCTATTCTAAATCAGAAGTTCCTGTGTGAAAAGCTTGCTCTTCTGAAAAAGAAACAAATTCTGTGCAGGGCGTCTGGAGCTGAGTAATCCTGTTACTTTACCAGCTCTGCAAGAAATAAGAGATGTTTGTTTTCCCAGGAACTGCAGGTCTCTGCTATAGCAGCAGTGACCTCACTAGCCATTTGCCTGTATTTAGTGTATTGCACAGGGCTAGCAAGTTCCTTGGTCCAAGCTCTGTGCTCCATATAACACAGATAACAAGAAGAAAATTAGTGATAGTTCCCATTAATTTCTGGCTGATTTGTTTAGTAAGTTAAAAACATACATATGAAGGACAGAGGTAGAGTTTTCTTCTTGTTTCTCTTTATCCTGAAGGCCCCAGTGGCTGTTTGCCCCTATGTCTATTGGCCTACCTTTGGCTGCAATTTACATAGCAAGATTGGTTTGTTGGTGGGGCTTACTTTTGTTATTTGTTTGTTTAATTATTTTGCTTTTAAAGGAAAATTTAGTGTGGGTTAATTGGTAATTGTAAATTTTTGAGATAGGAATTGAACTATTACTTTAAGTGCAGTCTTTGTTTTAGGGGAAATGTGTGAAATGACTTAATCTTTTAATAGTATGTGTTAAAGACAAAGTGTAGCATCAACCTTTGCTTTTTCCTGTCACTGTTAAGCACTTTAGTGTATTAATCAGCAATTTGAAATACCTATTCAGAAACACCAAGCACTGCATAATATACTAAATCAAGAGCAGACTCCACCTTTGATTACATTTCAGAAAAGCTGTGTAGGTATTTGAAGGTTTAATTTGATCCAATGAATGGATATGTGTTTGTTGGGGTTTTTTTCAGTCAAAATCTGTGAAGCATATTAGTTACAAATTAGGTCTTTTCATTCTCCAACTCTTCTGCAGCCAATGATGGTTCAGTCCTTTGCTGTTCTCCTGCTGCAGGTACTTGTAGACTGAATGTCTCAGAAAGGCACCGGGACCAGGGTGCCACGTGGAAGTTTTGGATTGGTGCTATACACCATCCCTAGAGAGGATTCCTCCCAGATCACTAACCTGCAACAGCAGACTTCATAGATAGATAAATACTACTAGTTTTAGGGCAATTTCCCCAAATGTCCTTAATACATTTGCTTAGGATCAGGATGGTGGCTGTGTTTTGCCGTGAGCTGGGTCTTTACTCCAAATTTACCCTTCCCTAATTAAGATCTTTCCTGTAACCCTCAGCAAGAGGAAGGCTCTTCCAGTTGGCAGTCCCTGTGTTCAGACCTGAGCTGTCCCTGGAAGTGTCTATTCCCCTCTGTTAGTGCAGGGGAGGAGTGCAGAGGAGGATTTAGTTAACGAGTCTAGTGCTCCTTATTATGAACAATTCCTCTGATTACTCTTAGGACTATTTTCAGGATTGAGCCTTAGCTTTGATAGGTGAAAATATTCCCAGGCTTTCCTAAAATCCAGATACTTATGCTTTTTTCTGTCTTTTCTTGTTTTTTATATGTACTTCTACAGTAAATCATGTAAAAAACCTCAGAGAGGGCTTTTCATTTTTATGGCTTTTCCTGGTCAACATGAAATAGAGACTTTAAAAAATTTAATTTCCCTTTTTTCTTTTCTTTTTTTTTTTTTTCTTTTAATCCAATCAACACATAATCTTCACAGAATATTGTAATTTTCCCAGATGACCATCTTGGTTGGTCCTGGACCTATGTGTAAATAAACATATACTGCTCAATTGTTTTACAAAAACTTTTATTACATATATGAACCCGATTGGATGTACTTTAATCTGTCTGGCATTTGGGGAGTTTCATAAAATGCATATTTTGAGACCAATAAAGTGGAATGGCTCAATCAGAGACATTATTGCCTATTGGACAAATAGATTTATTCAGCATTTTCCCATCCATACTGTTATGGTCCAGATCAGAATGGCTGCTTTAGAGCCATTCTACTCTCCTGGGTCACACGTGCAGTACTTGCAGTGTTTGCTGTGAATAGTAAATGTATTTATGAAAATTTATACATTAAAGGAAATCTCAGTAGCCAAGATTTAAATGAAAATAGTTCTCCCTTTGCAAGTGCTTGTTATTGTGCTGTAAGAGCATTACTTTAAAAGGGTAGTGTTCACCAAGATGTTTGGGACCTGGAGACTCTGGTCTGAGAAAGCCATGTGTTCAGCCCACTGCCAGAGAACTGGAGATGCACAGAAAGACTTTCTTCCTACATGGAAGGTGCATGGCCATTGTTACTGCGAGGCAACACATCCTTCATCTAGATAAAGATGATTGCAACTCAAATACAAGCTTGTGCAGGAAAAAAAAAGATTTAGAGCAGCTCTTCCTGCGGAGGTTGAGGCTCGCTGAAGGTTTGAATGTGGCTTGCTGACTTTGCACTCCAGCAGATGTGTGATTACATGGATCGTTCCACCAGCAGCGTTGTGGGACTGAGCATCTCAGTGGAGGAGGCAGCGGCCATGCATCCTGAGCCACTGCAGCTGGTCCTGCAGGAGTTGTGGCCAGAGGTGATTCTGGCCATTTGGGATTGCCATGGCAGCCCAGGAGGTGAAGTCCAGGTCTTCAGTGTCCAGTATCTCAGCTAAAGAGATTTGCCTCCAAGAAATTAAAACCTTTGAGGCTTTTCAAATCTTTCATCGTGAGGGAATAATTTATTTGTTTTAGAGAGGTAATTGCTATTATTTCCGATGTTCACCGAGAGGACGTTCTTAAACCAGGCAAAAAAAATCTGAAATGAGTTTGCTGTGTTGCATTGCAGTAAGTGCTATAGCTGTTGGCTATCTAAGGAAAAAACATTCTGTCAGATAATCATGGCCATTTTTGAATTTTAAGGGGACAAATGTCATATCTAAGAAACACATTTTATTGGGGACTTAATTATAATTTATAGTACATTGCACAGCATTTCTTTTCTGTTCATCAATTCGCTGCTCTTCTGCCTTTCCCCTAAATTTATGCATTAAAAATTGTGTGTCTGTGTGTCCATACGCCTGTATCTGTGTGTATATATGCACACATATGCAATATAATAAAAAGTGGTGTAGTGGGGACAACAGACGGCTTGCGTGTGATGTATTATTGGCATTTTTCTTTCAAATTACCATTTTCTTACTGCTTTGGGAGAAAGCCATGATTTTGCTGTGATTAGTACACTTTTAACAATCTGGAATAAATTCTCGATCTTATTCATGTGACTAGTCCAATGCCCATTTTTGCATTTTAGTGCAAACCCCTACATATGTGCCTGCAATACCACAAAAATAAGATGTTTCTTTGTGGCAATTTTTATAGAATTTGGATGCAGATCAAATATTTTTTAGAAGTGGAGAATTAATGCAGCTTGACCATGTAAATGATTCTTTTTTTAATGAAGAAGGCTTTCGAATTCATCACTCTTTCTCTCTGTCTTGCTTGCTTGTGTATTCCTTTGTGCTAATCTTAAATAATGGATCCATATCAAAGTTAATAAATTAGTAACTATTAACAGTGTATGGATTACGGTAAGTAACCCAATGACACTTTGTTGACATTGACTTTTAAAAGAGTTCCAATAATACAGTTTGAGTTTTAAAGTCAAGAGAAAGCTAAACATGCTCTTCAAGTATTTGAATCCTCAACAGTTCACGGGCAATGGCTGTGCTCAAATCCAAGGGCCCTGCTTAAAGCATGTTTTTCTTCAAATGGTCCTAAACCCCAGACTTTGGGATCCATGTCTTTTTCAAACCCTGTGTTTTCTGACTTGGTTCAGCTGATGCACCATGTTGGGCTGCATCAGTTATGCCATGTTACGAAACCTAACACGATGTGACTGATGCAGGCTGACATGATGTGTCACAAAGCCACATATCAGATCACAAACTTGAAAGAAAAGAAAACAGAGTGTTGTTTTTTTTTCCTCAAAGCCTAAATTAATGAAGCAGCATATATTTTTAAAAAGGTGGACTAGTTTCAGACATTGAGGGATTTTTCCAAATGTGGGTCCCACAGAAAAGTTCTCAGTTCTGACCAGAGAGTACCTCCTGTCCATACGCATTTGTTTTGTCCAGGGTGCAGTCAAAACTAGAGAAGATGATGAGGCTAGGTTATTGCAACCATTACTGGGTCTGATCCTGGGAGGTCTAAATCACTTTCAGAGGGCTGACTTCAGCACTCACCCTTCCTGGGGACTTCTAAAAATATTGAGTCCAACTACCATTGCTGTCATTTTAGCTATTCCTTATTATTTTCTACTGATCCATTTCATAGTCCCACAACTTCCGTCCAGAGGATTACAAAGTTTCTTCACACATTCATTCACCGATGTCATAGAACATTTCTCCACAACAGAATTATTTCATCTGCAAACTTGCCCTCTCTTGCACTCTCTCTCCACTTTTTAATCAGAGAAAGATGCACCATAGTTTGCCTTCCTTGTTGGCCCACCTTTACTCTAATTCTTCTTACTCCAAGTGCAAAGCATTGTACATTATCTCCTGTGCTATCAGTGAGATTTTTAATCTTTTAAAAATTTGGCTTTCATATTATTTTATTGGAAGATTTACAGGGAGTGAAATATATATGAACTATAGCTTGCTAAGAAAGAACCTACCAACCACTGCTAGATATAACATTATAAATTTATTACCAATTTATCTGGGAAGGGTTATTTCAAGAGCCTGCTGTCCACAACAAGTTTTTGAGCTAAAATTAATGGATAGGATGCCTAAGAGAAATGGGCATTTTCCTTCACCCCTTAGTTACAAGCAAATTGCAGATATTGTTATCTTTGCAAGTGAGAATAATCTCTAGTTTTTGTACTACTTCTGCTGTAAACAACGTACCGCTTGCTTTCCTATGACCCTCACTCTGTATACATATTTATATATTATTCATACAGGATTAAAAATGAATGTGCTCTTTACCACAGTTGTACTGCATAGTGACAATACAAATTAACTTATTGTGTACTTACTTTTCACAAGGCAGTGATGTGAAATTTTGATGGCCTGAAAAAGTAAGTTGTGGGGGAGGCAATGCAGAACTGAATCCTTGTAGGTATGCTTCATATTGTCTGATTTATTAAAGTGCATTGAATTAAAACGTTACATTCTCTGTATGGGATTGCACGAGTTTGAACTTGGTGTGACGGCGGAAGAATGAGTTTGCTTTTAGCCTGGCACATGAGGTGATTAGCTCCCACTTGTGCTTTGTGGATTCCTTGTTTAGATTTGTTCTTTGTAGGAAGGAATTAGGATGACCATTTACTGATAGCTGCTTCTGGGCAAAGTGCTGCTTGGTGAGATCTCACACCACTGGCTGGTGGTACTAATTCTGGCAAAAACTGTCTAGTGTACTTGCATGTTACATGATACTAGAGAGATGTAGAATGGCTGAGGGTCACATTGTACCTGCTTGCTCCTGGAGTCCCATTGCTCTGTCTGTGGTCCCTTCATGATGCAGTGTGAGGAAGTATCAGGGGCATCATATTATTTAAGGTACATCCAGTCACTGGCAATTGCAGCACAAAAGAAGGACCAAATAAACAGGATATCTTTCTGCCTTTTCCAGCATACCAATAAAGCTAGAGTAAGTAAGGTTAGAGAGTAATTTGTTCTATTTGTCACAATTTAGCAGGATACCTTCTGTCCTTAGCAAGGGAACCAGTTGTCAGATGGTCAAATGAAATACTGGCAATACTGGAAGGTGGTTATCCCCACTTTGGCCAAAACATTTTAGCACTTCCCCAAGCAGAGTACACAACAGGCCCCTTGACTCTGTCTGGTCAGAGGTATTACCCTGGAGGGAGAAACAGGAGATGGAAAGGAGAGTCCAGAATGCAGCTGTGGATTCTGATGACTTTATCTGACTCTGACAAATGATGAGGGAGATGTAGTGGTTTTCTTAGATTTTTTTTTTTTTTCAGATAATTCTAGATTTTCTGAAACAGTGAAAATCAGACTTTTGCTGCATCTTCTTCATACCCTAACAGTTCCAAAAGGGCTACCAGTTTTCAAAACCGTTGCATTCAGAATTTTGTTAGAATATTTGTGCTTCTGTATTGATTTTAGAACTGACTCTAAGAGGCACCAGGGACACCTTCAATCTCTTTGTTGACTGATTCCTCATATCTTCCAGCTGAAATTTTTCTATAACAGTTCAATACAATTTCTGTAACATTAGCTATGCAGGTTTGTTCCATTGCTATTGCTATGAAATTTTCCACTGAAATTTGACTTTGTAATGATTAGCAGCTTACAGATTTAATATCTTTTCCCTTATGAAGTTGTTGAAGAAAATGTCTTTTTTACTAACCCACACTCCAACCCAAGTTTTATGCATGAACATGCATGTTGGGGGTCTTGTGTGTGAGTATGTGTAGTCTTCAACTTGTAAAAACAAAGGGGAGAGGAGAGCTTTCTATCCTTGAGAAAGGAAACATACCTGTAGTTCTGGGGTACGGGGCTTAAGCAACTTTGGAGTAGACGTAGCACTTTCTTTTTCTGTGGGTACCAAGCAGTATGTTTTAGGGGAAGTAATTGAGCAACCCAGGGCAGTAATACTGGTTCAGGTGAATTCATGCTAGAGACCCTCATGCCAGTGTGTCAGCAGCAGTTTGAAGTTTAAAGTAGCAATTGTCCAGGCTCCCATCTCTGCTGGGAGGAATACTGTGGCATTCCCACTCCCATATGGGTAGCACTGGACCAGTGCACAAAAAGCACCTGTTAGCTTATCTGCTAAATTCCCACCTCAAGTCCCAGCCCTTTCCCACACAGTGGGAAGCATAGTACTCCTCCTCTGCTACACCGGTGTCTGGTTTATGCCTGCTAGGTAGTACCACGACAACGGAAAATGTGCTCTTCAAATGTGGAGATAGGGTATTGTTTTTCACTTATCCTGGCTTTATGTAGATGGTCTGGCACATTTATTTATTCATTTATTTGAGCAAATTAAAGCAAGCTAAGCACATTTGACCTCAGATGGTCCTGGTTTAAGTTAATTTGAGAAACAAAGCTCATAAAGTTCCAGTAAAACACATCAACAACTTCCCAGCATAGGTTGAAATGTGATTGCTGAAACATAAGCTCCAAAACCAGATACAGCATGAAGATTCAAAGTCACAATAATCTGAAAAACACGGAAGAGTATATTGATAGCCTTACTAGGAAGTGATATCTTTCATTCATGCCTTCATTTTGCAGTCAGTTGCTGTTTCTCCCACTAGAACCGAGTCTATCAGATTTTGTGCATTAACATTCCTTTTCTAATCTAGCTTGAACATTTTATTTTAAAGCTGGTGATAACCTCAGGCCCTGGTCCAGCAAACACTTATGTGCTTGCGTATCTTTACTCACAGGAGTAATCTCACTGGAGTAAATGTTTGCAGGTTTGAGTACTTGGTTATCTCAATCCATTATTTCTTTCCATTAAAAAGTAATCTGTGCGATTAAAATAAAACATACAATTCTTTACTCAGAAATCCACCCAAAGACAAAGTGTGTTTATTAGACTAAGGGTCTGCACATTGTCATCCTTGAATTGCACTTCAATAAAAAAAGATAATTAAGCAGGGTAGAAGAAGACAGTCTCACACACGATTGCACTTTATTTACAAGAGTTTAGTTTGGCTTGCAGGCTGATGAATTTACATCTGGGTCTGAGGAGGGAGACGCAATATCTTCACTTCTGGGGAAAATCAGAAACAGAGAATTTTTAAGAGGCCGTTTCTTTAACGAGGCATCATGCAAGTAGCACAGATCTCTTACTCTTGCTGAAGACACACAGCAGTATCCTCCACCCAGCAGGAGGGATTTCTGCTTGGGGGGGCTCCGGCACATTCAGTTTTGTCAGGCTGTGCAACAGGCAGGTTTGCAGGCACCACGTACGTGGAATAAAAAACTAACCAGCCTCTCGTCTGTCACGCAGGTCACAGGCCTTTCCAGTGCAGATACTGCCCGTACAGTGCCTCTCAGAAGGGAAATCTGAAGACCCATGTTCTCTGTGTCCATCGCATGCCTTTTGACAACAGCCAGTATCCCGACCGCAGGTTCAAGCGCTCCAGAGTTGACTCCGAAGCTTCTGGGAATTTGGAGGAACCTGCAGCTGTCAAACTGGGGAGCTCGGCAGAGCTAACGGAGGAGGGCAGCAAGGCCCAGGAGTGATTCAGCTCGGCGGAGCCGTCTCCGTACTGCAGTAGCCTTTTATACTGGGTTTTGAGATGTGTTTGGGTGAGGATCAGCTAACTGCCTTCCAAATGAAGGAATGGTGTGCAGATTCCCAGAAGGGTACAGGATGCTGAAAACGTTCAGATATATGTATATGTACACATACGAACACACACACATCTATAAATATTTACACACACACAGAGGTTCAGTCATACACACACTGCATATATATCTACATGCACACACACACACACACACATACACACAAAATACACACATTCCATATGTGTGTGTGTGTGTGTGTTTAAATATATATATTACACATGCAAAATAAATTTCCAGCCCTTGAAA
>NC_071630.1:15931017-15936017 GCF_014839835.1 Dryobates pubescens | reverse complement strand
CAGGGAACGGGAGGTTTATGAAATTTTTAAGAGACATACGTAGGCACTTGCCACCTGGCCTTATTTTATCCTTATATTTCCAAGACAACCATTATCATTAAACACCAAACAGGCATTTCTCTTGCAACTAGTACCAACTAATCTTTTATAATCAATTACCTTATGCAATTATGTTTGTTTGCTTCTAATTATATCTAATTATGCTTCTAAATATGTTCTTTAGATTACCAAGAGAACGAAAATAGGGGCAGAGGAAAGTGAGAATAGATTGTGATTATTAGAAGAAAGGGAAACACACTAATTACTTTACAGGAATAACCATCAAATATCCATTTAAACTTCCCAGACCAAACACTTAAAAAAAAAAAACCAAACTCTCCACTTCATTCTCAACATACTCTGAACCTAAAACTTTAAAGTGAGTAATGAAACTTTTGGAACACCTTCTGTCTCTCTTTGCTCTATAGAGAGTTAGATTATTAATATTCTCTGGACAGCAACCACATTTTTATGTATCTCTGACTACCTGCATGAATCAAATAGTAAACAAGATTACAAGTAAGTACAAAGGTTCCGGGTTTTGTCCAAACTAACATAAAGAAACTGCTCTGTGTATTACTACAAAAAGGTCTCCTGACATTTTTTCAATCCAGCATTTTTGCCAGTAAGGTAAAGATCTGAAATATAAGATGCCTCACACTGAGCAAAACAGTCATAAAAAAAAAAAATACCCTCAACCCCAGCAGACTCATTCAGAATTCCCCCATGGATACTGCCCAAATTATTCTCCATGGTATGGGAACACAACAATGTTGCTTATGGACTTTTTTTCCTCACATGTTCTGACGACAAAAAGGATACAGGATTTCATCCATGGAGAACAGAAAAAGCAGGGTTTTGCACAATTAAAAAAAAAAAAAAGGAAAAGGAAAAAGTCAATTTTCTATTAGAAAGAAACAATTAAAACTAGATAATGATTATGAACAGCTCTGACCTGCTGGGAGCCTGAAGGCTTTGCTTCACTCAGGACTCCACTTCTGTCTGCAGGTCAGCCCTACACAAACAAAGCCTTAAAAGAAATGTTACAGAGGAAATAATAGCCATTTCCAATGATAATACACAATTTTAGCACCTACGCTTGGCTGATTTAGGTGGTCGGCTAACATGTCAAACAGCCTGCCTTAGTTAGGTGAGCCTTTAATGGGTAACTGGCAGACTCTGGCAGCCTTATTTCTGTTTTAGATTTGGTTTGTCATTGGATATCCATTACCTGCCATTCATCTTTGATCTCTTTGGACAGGCCTGATCAAAAGATGTCATTTGACCTACTCCACTTGGCAGAAACTTGTATGACTCTCATAAAGGGGGCACCCCAGCTATAAATAAAATGACATTATTATTTTTCTGTCCTATCATGTAGAAGAGACAATTATGATAATGCAGTGACTGTCACTTCGAGCCCAGCAAATTGCTAGCTCTCACGCAACTGTTTAGCTTTCTTATTTGTTTTTTGTCTGTTTTCCTCCATTTCAAGTTGAAAATAAAACAGAATTGAAATCCCTAATGCTCTGCCTCACACTCTGACAGTCTCAGGGTTTCCTTTTATGGGACTGACATGCAGATGTGGCCATCAGACTGTTTGTCAATGGTGGGTGGTGGTTAAGTGCTGTGTTGGCAACACATCCCAACAATGGAATCAGGTTTATACTTCACTTCCAGCTCTGCGCAGGAGCTCCTATCTGAATGCAGTGCTGGTCGACATTACAGCAAACAGATAAAATCACGGAGAGAGTTTATTGTCTCTTTAATGCAGCAACAATAGAGGAAATGTATGAGCCCTTCCTTTATTGCCAAGGGGATAACACATGAGAGTAGGGGTCTGGAAAGGATGAGCAACAAGCCAACTGTTGGGATGTTGACTATCTTTTGGTATTTTTCCAAGCAGCACATATACCTCATTCCAATGCATTCTCGTCTCTAGGATGCCGTGTGCACGTCTGCACATACAGGGAGCAGAGCATATACGAACTGCTTGGGCTGGTACCCATGCCCATGTGAGTCTGCATACCTGAACACTAACAAGCTCTGTTTGGCCGCTGGCCTGAATGTCTTTATATCCTCCTGGCCTGAACTCCACTTCCTACATTCAGTCTCCACTACCTAATATTCACAATGTTCTCCTCTGTCTTCAGCAGGGAGAGGCACACACTGCAACGCTCAAAGCAGAGTGCCAGAACACAAAAACCATAACAAAGGCCACCACTACCATTCTTGCTGCCTGATCACCTGAGTCCCTCTACTCTGTGGTCAAGGGGGACAGTATACTGCTGTCTGCTCTGTCTCCATAATCCATTCTCATCACTGTACAGTAACATTCCCCAAATTAACTACCTCTTTCATACTACAGAATATGTGACAGTTGGTCCATATATTCACTATAAACATTCACTATGGGGAGACTCTGCAAAACCAACAAACAAAACCTGCAAACAAAACCACACACAGCATCGGCCTCCTTGAGTATGAGAACAGTCACCTATGAGAGAAGATACAAAAAAATCTATGTACCTTGTTCTACTCGCTCTTAACACAGGCCAGAGGTGCGGCTGCCAGTGAACAGATCCCTGACAGAGACACTGAGAGAATTAAAATTGTTGAGGCCTTGTAAATACTGAATAGTTACTCCTCATTAATTATTTGTAATTAATTATTTATGATTAATTTGTGCCAGAACAGGGATGTTTTATTCTGAATTAATTTATTTCAAAATTGCTACTTTAAATTGCCAACCTACAATAACGTCATATAATCTCTCTCTGTAGACAAGCCCTAAAATATTAAAAAAGCATTTAAAACAAAGGAAGAACAGCATGTTCTTTCACAGAAATGCACACTGTCTGCCATCTTTGCAATATACTTTGTCTCATCAGAAAATGCAACCTGGAAAAAAATGGAGCCTCTCTGGTGGCCTAGAAAATGTTCACAGTAAGGAAAACGGGCTAAATATCATGTATCAAACTCAGGAGTGGCTTCAAACAGAAGGCCATAAATCTATAGTTCTCTGAAGACAGATTCCACTCATGCTACAAAGACAGCAACTGCAAACAAGAAGCCTTTCCTTGGTTCTGGCTATGTAGAGAAACTAAGGGGATTTGGGTATCAGTAAGAAGCATCAACTAAGGAATACTGGAAATAAAAATAACAGATTGGAATTGTAAGACATTTTTAAAATAGGAAAACCACCTAGATACTTTTCTTATGAAATTAAGAACGTTACAAAGAAAGCAGATGGTAGGACTCAATAAAATTCAAGCACATTTGGCAAGAAAGCCTTTTCCTGTCGCAATAGTGGACATTATTCTTCTCCTGCACCACAAGCGTGCCTTCAACATAGCACAATTCTGTGAAGTAGATTTCTTTATTACAAAATTTAGCTTCTTAATGACACATACTGAAAAGAGGAAAGATGGACAGACCACTAGCCTTCTGTTTGAATTTTTACTGTCCAGAAATCCTCAGCAAGACAGGAGGCAACAGAGGCACTAAGCAAGCACTGCTACAGTGTAACCTGAATGTTCCTCCCCTACTCCTGCTTTTCAAACTAACCAAGGATACACAGAGAATCATCCCGTAACCCGCAGTACATTCAGCAAGAAACATTAAACACACCAAAAAATTAATCCTTTGTTTTTATCATCACTTTCATCTCTTTTAGACTACAGTCAAAAAGCACATAAAGTATCTTACAACTAGGATTTTATCACTAAAGGAGGCTCTCAATAGAAACACAAAATTGCACAAGTCCCACCAATGTGTTGTGAGCAGGCATTCAGGTCCTAGCACACAGGATATTTTTTTTTCCCCATTTCAAAGGTTTCTGACCTTCTTTTGAGGAAGGCAGATAAATGAACAATAGAATAGTGATCCTAAAGGAAAGAGCTGGCCTTGGTGAATGGATACTTCTTGGTATGGGATAACATACTAAGATTTAAATATAAAGGGGCATGGCTGAAAGAGAAATCAACGCTCAGAACTGCTGAGGCTCATTGAGAAGCATCCTCAAAAGATACTACTTTCTTCTTCTGCCAGTTCTGCAAAGCAGGATCAAAGGCAGCTCATCTGCATGGCTCTAGGATGGACAAGGATGGACAAATTGCGTGGTTTAACCCTGTTCGACAAAGTCACTCCCTTCTGTTCACTGCTCAGCCTTTTAAAACAGGCAAAGGAAACATTTCCTCCACTCTGAACTGCACAAACGTCTGCACTTCTCCAGTTACGATATATTTCTAACCAGTTACAGATAGACTGCAGTGTCAACCTTATTTTTGTACAAGATTGTCCCATTTTATTTAACACAATGCAAGTTGTATTGTATTTCTACAAAAACTGCCAGAGACAAACTGGTCTAAAAGCACTGCTTTAGTTAAATCAACAGACTCACGTGCAAGCACCTAACCCCACCTCATCATCAAAGGTATCTCCCAACTGGCTCATTTAGCAATCTGCACTCTGCTTTGTTACAGCTGACTCCTTTGTAATTCTGTCACTTCAAAATTTCTACAGTTTCACAGGAAGAAACACAAGTGAGTTTCTCTACACACAGACTTCATTTTCTTCCACCTGCTCCCTTCAGATACCGCCACAAACACATGTTGATCTCCCAGTCTGTTCAAACTCCACAATGCCCTGTTTACAGGCTACATCTGACTTTCTCCAGTGGCTTTTTGACACAGAGGGTAGTGCCAAGCATAAAATCTGAAATGTACCATGATGCACATAAGCTAAAATAATTCATTTCAAAGCAAATTCTACTAGTTCTTCCACATACTTCCCTGCACTCTATTTACTTGATCTAAAATTTGGCATATTAAAAAAAAGAGACCATAAAAATCATTCTTCAAAGAAAAGCTGCTATCACCTGCAACATCAATGAATATATGTTAATGATATGGTAAGCTGTTTAATAAGCCATTATCAGTTCTATAAAAAATATTTAATCT
>NC_071630.1:15903517-15926017 GCF_014839835.1 Dryobates pubescens | reverse complement strand
ATCATGAAAGCTGGAATGAAAAAATCCACTTTCTGCAACATCTTCTATTATTCTTGTTCTTTTATTTAAAGCTATGTAAAACAATTATGATAAAAGATGTATCAACATATAGAGTAATTATGTCATAAACCACCTTCTGCTCAGAAACTTAGCTGAAAGTTCATACAATCAAGTATGTGAGCCTGCCAAATCAAGAAAATAAAGATTCTATTAAGCAGAGCCCATTGTGAAAGAAAGCATATAACCTGGTGAGCACTAGGCTGGTTTGTACATAATCCTGTAAGCACAAACAAACCTTCCTTACTTACATCCTAGCAAAGCTACACCTCTACACTGACAACCATGTGGTTGAACACATATGAATATGTCCATACACACTTTTTACAATTTCTGTTTTGTTTGTATTGATCATCTGACCTAAAAAAAGATGTATTTTGTTTGTGAACTAACACTTTCCTTAAGGCAGAAAATAAGTAGTAACATATCTGCAGAAATAATACATTAACATGAAAAACAACAAGAAAAGTACCTCTTGTAAAACATACTGAAGAACAATGCTTGGCAACAGGCTGAGGAGTACTTGGTTTTCAGACAGTTTCTAAAAGTAACCAGTCATGCTGTCATTAAAGAAACACCACTGAGAAAGCAACAGAAATGTACCCACAAAGAAAGAAATTTATTCTTCAATCTTATAAATAATCTTCTAAAGAAATATCTGGTTTGGGGAAACAAGGAGAAAGAAAAACAAAACAAAAGCAAAAACAAACTGAAAAGAGATCCCAAGCATTTATATACCATTGCAGCACTATGGAGCAAACTCAAAACCAAATTAAAAAAATGCAAACTAGAACATTCAACAAATTGGGATTACCAGCATCACAGCACATATGAAACTGCACAATGTGTGAATTCATCTATAGGGACAGAGGGTCACCAACTTCGCACACACGCAGTGCCACAAGAAATATGGGCAGTCTATCTCTGAATTTCAAATTTCCTTGTTTATCTTGGTAGGAATCATGATCTACTTTGATAGAGCCTTTCATAATGTACCTTAATAAACCAGAGGAGAGGAAGCAGGAGAGACTTTATGTGCATGATGCAGAACAGAAAACCGCACATATGTGCCACAGTTGCAGGTATAAAATACATACCTTAACATAACGTAACATACAGCCTTGTGTGGAAAACATCTCAAAATTTTAGAAAGCAAAATCTATTGCAGCACATGTCCATGTCTTCAAACAGCTTGCATTTCTAAAACCATATTTAAGAACTTTTTTATAAGCCTGGTTCAGGATTTTATTGCTACTTTACGTTAAGAACAATAAGAGCCATTGGGTGTTACTTTGATTTGAATAAAAGTGGAAGGAGTTTGGAGATGGCAGAGTTTTGATATCACCTCTCCTTGCAAACCTTGCCTGGGGCTAGTGGAGCTTTCATGTAAATACTTGCTTACATGTTTCTAACACACACACACACACACACGTACACCTAACAAAAGTTCTTAAGGCAAGCTATGTCTTCCATCTCCCAGCTCAAAGAGCTGCAGGGACAGCCCATAGAGGGGATGCAGCAGCCCAGCTCCACAGGGCTAGTGGCCAGGGTGGCAGTGGGGAAAGGCGAGAGAGGAGCCCAGCCCAGGGGAATGACCCTCAGGCCAGCATGCACACCTCCAGCTGGGCCCTCCACCAGCCCCAGTGACTGCAGAGCAGCTTGCAGAGTTAGAATGTACATAGGTGTTCTCTCCCATGCACCATGGCCATACAGACACCAGCTCCCAAATCCACCCAAATGACCCAAAAGGTGAATTTACCATTTGTGGGCCTCTTATGAGAACACCTCTTCCAGGAGTGCTAATGAGCCTAGCCAGGTAGCTGTTACATTTGTGCAAATTTTCATGAAGCTGGTACAAGTCTGAAGCACAGGACTCCAGGATGAGGTACAAAACCATACAGTGTTGATCTAAGTAACTCCGGGAGCACTTCACAGCTATTAAAGTCCATCACATACAATACTAACAAGAGCAAATAGCCAGGCAACCTACGTGACTATATCTTGATACATCTCACAATAGCTTCATTTAGCTTAATGTAATACATTACAAAGGCAGCACAGAAGTTAACATTAGTCAACAACATAATGGACAGATAAGTGTCTCACCATGGTTAAGAACATACACAGGGTCCATTATAAGCTCTATTTTTAGCCCCTCCTTTGCTCTCTCTTCTCAAATTGTATGAATAGCAAAATAGGCCTGCTTGAAAATACCAGGCTGAAGTCAAAGGAAAAAAATGTTTCTGAGAAGTCATGGGAAAAAAAAAAATAAATGGACAACTTATTTAAAATTAGACATCATTCTGGATTCTGCAATAAAATTGTAAGGACACTAGGGGAATGCACAATTTTCCATTTGATACCTGGCTATAATTCATTTTAAGGCTCATCCCTAGAGAAGCAATCCTTCCTTATTTGATAGTGAAAAACTCTGCCTTTTGGATGTTGAAAGTATTTAGCATTCTCTATACGAGTTCTGACCATCACTTGCAGCAATAGATATGCTGCAAAATAACAGACAACTGCTTTTCCCAGCTGCCAAATACTCGAGTTACTCTTAGGTTCATTGAAAGTTAACATATATAGAGACCTAGCATAGAAGTTTCTTGCTGTACTTTACCTATTTGACCAACTTTATCCCAAAGGTTCTTTCACTACCAGGGTAATTATGTGTCAATTCTTACAAAGAACGAAAGCAAAATATGTCTCAATATATAGGTCTATTTTTAAAAAGCATGAGCATAATATATAATCCCACTTTATTATCAAGACAGGCTGAAAATTTGTTAAGCCCTTTTGGAGGGTTTTCTGTGTGCTTTTTGGAAGTTTGAGCTTTTATTTTCAAGCTTGAAAAAAAAAAATTTTCAACTAGCTACTCTGAGAGGAAAAGGCTAAGAACACTTTCCAAGGGCACTGCAGCTAAGAAAAGGATATAATAAAACTGAAAGAAGCCTTCAATGCAGGAAGGAGATGGGAGTTTAGCTGTGACATTTGTTATGTGTTCTCCACAGAAAGCCTCAATAGTTTGCTCCATGAATTGTGCAAAATTTGAATAAAAATCTGGTAGTTTCTACACAACATTACTACAGTCAGAAATCTAAGATGACCCTAACATAGACCTCAGCTTGTGAGACAGTGGCCAGGTTTCTCAAGTCTACCCCAAGCTCTGATTTGCTGTATGACTTCACACTGTTTCATCCCTTTTCACCTTCTCTTTCTCTATACTTACTGCAATAACCAATAAGCCCCATTATACACTTTTGGGTCAAGTTCCTTGCAGGTTTAAAAGCATCTCCACCAATTTTAATGGAATTGCATACTAATGCAGAATTTGGCTTTCATATTGTGATGTTATAATTAACTAATGCTTAAGAAATTCTTTGCAATCATGTGCAGCAGTAAGCTACACAAGTGCAGTTATGGTCGACATAGTGAAAGTACCTAGGAAAAAAACATATATATGTAATCTGCAATTGCAATCTGAATCTTCATGCCAAAAAGAGCATGTGACAAAAGTTACAAGCAGACCACACGTTCTCCTGTGCTCACTGGTCCTTACTAACTCAACAGTTTAGCTTTTTCAGGTTTTCTGTGGTGCCAGCACCACTGATAAATCCATCATCAGACAGATTTCAGTTCTCAACAGAAACACTCTAATTTCAGCCTATTTTCCTCTACCTGCCTTCTAAGGAATGCAGAAGAAATAGCCTCCCATGCTATGGGTCAGGTTTAGTGTTGTCCAATGTAATATAAAAGCTGCAGAGGGAGTCACAAAGTCACAGCACCTGCACGGTTCCCTCTCCTACCCCCACCTGCAGTAAGCTCCTTTCCCGGCAAGCACTGAAGATATATCCTTCAGCCTACTCCAAGCAGGGCCTTGACAGAAATGATTAGTGAATTTGTACTGCTATACTTACACAAGCCAAGTTATTTTGTTTAAAATAAAATTACCTTCCACACTTTGCTTAAACAATGTGCACAGCACGAAGTAAAACATGATGGTTTATAGAAATCAAGGTCCTTTTTTTTTTTTATAAATTGCTCCAACATAACTATTCATCTCAAACTAGTAAACATCACCTCTTTTGTGTAATTTTAAAGACTGCCTTTGTTTCCTTTGAAGCTGAGATTTTCAAAAACTCCTGGACATTAAGTGCCCAACTCTCAGTGAAATTAAAACGAGATCCGAGTACCAAAATCCTTCAGAACTGGTTAAAAACTGATAGCAGTCAACACAATTCTTGAATGTGGCACAAACCCTGCAGGACATTTTGCTGAGGCAATGGGTATTGTCAAATTACTCTACCTCACCTTACAAGGGGATGTTATATAAGCTGGTTTGATTTTTGATAAGGAAAAAATAAAATATTTTGAGAAAAATTAAATATTGTGGACTAAATTATGCTGTGAGCCAACAGTCTTAAATGCTTTTCAACTGTATTTAGTAAAAGGGGACCCTGGTTCTGAGCAAGGCCTCTGGCTACCACTGCAGTAGACACAAAGAACAACATGAAGTTCAAATGGAGTTGTCATAATATCCTCACACTCTATCAAGATACAGAACATCAAAGGCAATACAAGAAATAATGCAGAAATTATAACTGCTGATAGATTCTCTATATATTCTTTTATCATACAGCATTACCCATCTGGCATCAATTACAGATCTTTTACATACTACAGGTTCAAAGAAAAGAGGAGAGATAGGGAAAAGCGATGAAGTTTAATAAACAAGGGCCATATTTGGTTTTGGTGAAAAGTACATCGTATTATTCATTCAGGAGATTATGAAGAAAGTAAACCTCTGGGGTTGTGAAAAGAATGATTCCAGGTAAATGAGCTGTTTCTGACATTTTAGAATAAAGGAAGCAAAGAGCTCATAATTTTCTGACAGTATTTTTCTCGCAGGGATGATTAAAACAAATGCTGATGAGATGTCCCTAAACATTACACAGGCATCATCAATTACCTATTAAAAAACAGAACCCCAAAAAAAAAATTAAATAAATCAATTCTTGAACATTATTTGGCAAAAGCCAAAAAATATTATTTCCAGTTGCCTACTGCACTACCTGCTGTATAGAAACCCGTTTTACATTATTTGCTTTGCAGTAGCTGTACGTGACTACTGCAGTGACCTCTCATTTTACAGGCATCCCTCCATACCTGTAACGCCAGCAAGTTCAGAAAGAGCGCTGCGGCACAAATTGAATACCCACATTTAAGCTATTTAAGCTGGGAGATATCATCACTGAATAAAGAAAGTAAAACCTCCAGTATATGGAAGAAAAGAACCCTAAAGAGCTTTGTCTCTATGAAACGTATATCCTATAACGTAACTGTTTTATAGGGGTATCTTACACGCTAAGATTCATTGTTGAAAACAGAATTAGAAAAAAACCTTCACAGCAGAAGCAAATTTGAAACATAATTTTTCCTCACTACTACCCCTATTTTGAAAGTAGTTCATAAAATATTTCATGGCACAAAGGAAACCAAAAATAGTGTTAGTGTATACTTCTAGAAAGATTAACCTCCAACATATCCTAGGGTCTGAAATCAAACATCTGCATTATTTGATCTAATGCTATTAATAAACATGAAAGCTCTGGCACCTGTGAGAGAGTGGAAAAGGGAACACAGAAGTATCTTTTAATTAAATATATTAATGGTAAATAGCACTTCAGCATGGGAATTTCATTTTATTTTTTTAATTTGGCTGTAGACTAAATATATACTCAAGTAACTTTCAATTATTTCAATATACATTCATGTAACTTTTCTGCTTTATTTGTTTACAAACTTACTCGCTCCCTGAGGTCTCAGCTATCATGTGCACAAGCAGCACATTGACAACCGTGCTACAGAAGAGGAGAGAAAGGAGGAGCAATACAGCAACGCTTCAGTGGCACGACCCAATGAAACCTGTGTGAAACCTACTCTAGAAACACAGGGCACAGCTGAACATCACTGGGTTTCCAAAACTACATTGACTTCATCATGTCAACTGCCACATAGACCTTTTCCTGGGAGTGACCTTACATGACACACAGCAGGCTGCCAGGTGTAAATCCATGGGACACAACACGGGCAAAACTAACATTACATGTCCTCTTCTCCCTGCATGCTTTTCATCCTCTGCTCTTGGCTGAGCAGGAGGGCAGAGGACCAGGAAAGCAGCAGCAGCAGCAGGGACAGACAATGACAGCTGGCACTTGCAGCGTCTCCTGGGTGCTGCTTTACCTCCCCCGTGGACTCTCCACCTCCAAGGATCTGAATGACAGCCCCAGTTCCTGCTCCAGGTTGCAACCAGAAATTTGGTGCACAGGAATGATTTTTACCAGAGCCGTGTACTCTTTTCCACAGTTTTCAGCAGGAAGGACAAAATAAATTCTTAATTCAAGATATAAAGAAAATCTGTATTAAACAAGTATATTCTGTTAATGAAACCTATGTTTTAAAGAGATGAAAAATATGGAGATAGTTAGTACTCTTAGGTCACACTGTGCTTGACCGTTTAACTGATTTACAAACCCACCTAGCAAAAAAGCCTGAGTTTTTTTTAGTGAAATAATCAAGAAAAGGATAAAATTAAAATGAAGAATGAGGAGAACACTAACAATAATAATTTTCAAGAGCAGAAAATGCTGGGTAAAGTAGTAATACACTGGAAATGCAGGAAAACGATGGTTTAATTTCTTGGAATTGTCCACGTTCAGATGCCACAGCCTTAACTATATTTTTCAACAACAAGCTGATATATTTTCTGTCTGATCATTATAGATTTTGACAATGCCATTTTGGAACCTTGGTTACTAAGATATCAATAATTAAATGCTTTCACACTTCGCTCTTGTGGATACTGGCAACTTATCTCTGTCCTCTGAAGAAGCTAATGGTATAATGGGCAAAACATCAAGTATAATTACGAAAAACGCTGGTATAAACTCCATCAGAAAAAAAAAAATACAACTTTGTGCATGGCTCCTGCTTGATGCCTCACATCCCCTGCACTTAGTTTCAAAATTAGGGAAAGTTATTTCTTTCTGTTACCTCTTAACTGTGTTTTGTCTCTGTTTAGAGAAAGAAGTACATACTGTAATTTATGACTTGATAGCCTCTATGTATACTCTCTTTTTCTAGTTAAAAGAATAACTGGCTGAAACAGCAGTAACCCATAACAAGAAGTATCCTTCTCCTTTTGTCTTTTCCTGCAGAAATGCTCCCTATAACACAGTGCTGCTGAAAGTCACAAGCCCTGATTTGCAGAGAAGATACTGCAAGCCAGTGACATCTCGGAGAGGAGGGGTGGGAAAGGAGGAATTAAAGAGCACAAAGTCTTTTATACCTGTAAGTATGTAATCCTCCCTAACTGGGAAACTCATACACGGAAATTTGAGGTGAAAAGCCTCCTCCTAGGGGTACTGGACACGCAAGGAGGTAGCAAGAACTGAAAGGGCATGTAAAAAGACAACTTTATTAGAAAACTATTACTATCTTGATGCTGTCACTGTGAGAAACCAAGGCAGAACAGATTCATTTGGCTGAACAGTGGATGCGGCTTTATACAAATGATTAATACTTGGCAAACCCTCTCCACTTGGCTTGTCACCAGCAAGCTCACTATACTTCCTTCCCAGCTCTCCATTGTATTTTATATAGCGACAAGATGAGATGAAGCTACTCTGTCCAGATCAAATGCAGAAAAACCTTGCGATGAGAAATCTCAACAGCCAGTTTCACTGCAGTAGCGAAGGGCAACTTCAATCTGCAGGAGACGTCTAACCCTGCGCCTAAACTCAACAAGCATCTCTGTCCTGTTACTATTCTGTTCTGAGGATTAAGATACAGTGCAGAAGCGGTGAAAAAAAAATACTTTTTTTTTTTTAAATCAAAACATATTAACAATAGTATACAGCACTTTCTTACATCATCTCAGAGAAGTCCCAAGCATAACTATGCAATTGAGTGATAAAGCATGACTGTCCCAGAACACTCCTGGAGGGCAAATATTAAGGTACAGAATTACAGGGCTCTGAAACTGCATTAACAAACCCCACAAATGAAGAACAAACACAGGAAAACAAGTTGAGAGGAGGACCAGCCAGGGGGCAGGGGTGCTTTTCATCTGACCTGCTCTTATGGAATACCTGGAGCTAGTCCGAGGACCCCCCAATAACCCCAAGAGACACTGAACTGTGCTCACTACCACGTGTCCCTGAGAAATGGAAAAACAGCACAAAGTGTTACCTGACCTATAAGAGAATAATTCCCTTCAAATCAGCAATTGCATGTTGCTGTGTATCCTTCTTTTTAAAATGCATAATCCTGTAATTATTTACACAGAAATACTTCTCTATTCCTGCATGCAACATTTCAACATTCAAGTTGGTGATAAAGTTCTTACAAAAACCGTATTAGCTCCTCAAATGTTTATCTTTAATCTACAAATAACTACATTTGGAGAAAATGAAATGCTGCCTTTTCATCATTAAATTATGCAAGACTTGCAATCTTCATGAGCAAATTTGTTGCAATGAAAATGGACATCTTGGTATGAATTACAAAGGACTGGAAAATCTGAAGTACAAATAAGCCACCAAAAAAAAACTACAAGAAGAGATATTACAGGAACCAGTGTGTCAACCCTAATTGTGTAATTACTTTTTGGCTTGGTCATATAAGCTAGAAGCAAGAAACAAGAGACAATGGTAATTTCTTACTGCTGAAATGAAGGTGTCAAACTGTCTTGTATGCTCTGCATGCTCTAAGCCAAAGTTTACATTTATATCATGTTACTTCAATTACAATCTTAAAAGAGACTTGAATACTTCAGCCACATTAGGCCAGTATTCATAAATGTTAAACATATACACATTGTCTGTGTAAATATATGTTCATGTATGTGCTTGCTCTTAAAATTCTACTGCATAGATCATCTGTTTGAAAAAAAGAAAACTTTGCTAAAAAAATAAAAATAATGTACATTTTGAAATATTCTGCAGTTTGGTTGTTTTGGGTTTTTTACTGAGGAATTTAAAAGATTCACAAATGTCAGTCAGTTAACATCTACAGCAATATGAAATGCAGTAAAGCACAGTAATACTTCTGGGCCTGATTCTAGCAGGCTGACTCACAGTACTCTAATCCCCATGATAACCTTATTTACAAGAAGCTACGCACTGCAAACATGCAGAATTTTGCCTGTGCTGTGACTAGTACTGAGCCAGAGTGGAGGGAAAGAGGTGCAAGCAAAAGGCAGGTCCTTACTGCTGACCTCAAAGTTGCGCTGCCTTTCTGCCCCTACTGCATAGCACTGGAGATGGGACCCCCACCCCTCCCATACCATCCAACAGGGCAAGTCATTAGCTGTCTTTTTCAAAAGCAGCCCAAAGCAATCTTTATGCTACTGCACATTATTGTCACTTTATTTTATAACTTATTTGTTTTCATTTCTTCAATTTGCCTCTTGTGGGATTGACTCTTGGTACAGTACTGACAGATGTGTGTGTGAGAAGAGCAAACTTTATTCTTTGGTAGACAGACAGAAATCAATGAAACAAAGACTGCCTTACAGTAAATAATCAGAACAGAGGGTGGAAGGAAAACAAATGCTAAATGCAGAAACTGAGTATATACAGAGCAGGTACTTGTTTGTATATTCAAAACCACACAGAAATGTTACGATCACCTCAACCAAGAATGACAAAACTTCTACAAGACATTATAATACATTTTATAGATGCCATATAGCTTCCTACAACTCGCTTTAAGAATGTTTTTACCCATTATAATAGGACTGTTGTCAAATGCCTATGCACAGAACTGTTTTAAGACTTATAAGGAAAAAAATGCTATAAATAATACATGCTACAACATTACTTAATACATCTTTTTGCACACAATGCAAAGGCTAATTATTGTCAGAGCTACTTGTGAGCTACTTTTTGACTACTCCTTCACTGCCTTGGGCTTCAAGTGGCATAACTGGGAGGTATTTATGGGAAGAAGTAAAAAAACTTCCCATGATGCAGCAATTACTGAAATACCATATATCAGAAGTTCTTCACAAGCTGGAATACTAAAATCACTCCCAGAAAAATGGCGAATTAAGGACATCAGTTTCTAGTGAATTACATGGATACATAATAAAGATTCTGCTGCAAAACACCCCATGTGTATATATACAAGTCAATTCTCTCCATGTACAAACAGGTATCTATCACTACATATCCACTAGGTTTCTTGTTACATTAGTATATAAACTACTGGAGAGCATTTTTTTTTCATGTTGTCCATGAATTGTAATTTTCAGAGGGGCAAATTCTGTTTGGCAATCATGTAAGTCAGTACAATTTGTCTGCAAAATACGTATTTAATAGAATATACTAAGACATGTATTGTGAAAGAATTTCAGGAGATGTATTCTGCTGAAATAGTCTATAACAAAAGAATAATAATAATATAATTAATCAAATTTATAACTAATGAAAAGAAGACCTGTGATTTTCTGCATACAGCTGAAAAAAATGATGTCATTTATTTACATGGTGTGCAAAATCCCTTTCTCTTTTAGAACTACAGGATTAAACATAGATTTTTCTAAAGACTAAGGCCAGATTTTAAGCCAAGTCTTGGATACAAACACTGACATGAGCAGAAGCCACATTCCTGAGATCCAAGACCAGTTTTGGCTCATTTTTACCTAGCTTCCTCAATCTCTAGCATAGGATATGAGTAATTGTGACAACTGTAACATTAACTGTTTTGGCTTTCCTTAGACTTTTTCCTCCTTTTCTGTTTCCCAAAGAACTTGATGAGGATTTTGAATCGTTTGTTTTCTTTCCTTCTTATTTAAAATCATTTCACTGTTACGAGGATTATTTTTCCTTTTCAACTGCTTAACCTCCACCTCCATTTCTGAATCATAAAACTTAGAGACACCTCTTCTTTCAACAACTTAAAAATACAAACTCCTTTTTCTTAAACAGCCTTTATCTTACACTGAATTGCCAACAATACGAACATGCTGCCAAACCACAGCAAATGAGCATATATAGCAAAACAAAACCCCAATTTACAAATTCTACTTCAAAAATATCACCTCCATATCACAGGTGAATTTCAATATTCTCAGAATTCTCCTGTGGAGCAAGGTTAGGTTCTTTCCTCAATTTTATGGGCTGAAAACCAAGGTATATAAAACTCAGTGCCTTCTAAACAAAAAAATTCAGAATTCCTAATTCACAGCATTATGTTTCTACATATTTTTTATTTTTGGTTAAACTCAAGAGTTGCATGCACTACCAAGTAGATGTAAAAATAGGAAAGTTCAAAATCGTAATGTTTACTACAAAGCCTTGAAAGCATAGATAGTCTAAGTCTTGCTTCTACTGGCAAGCTCTGTCTGTAGCTGCGAGTTTCACACACAGTAGACTGACTGTGACTCAAGATAGCTTTAAGAATACAGTGATCAAATGGCAGCAATGTTCTGGTACAACCACATGGATAAAGACATGGGTTCCCTCTTCCCCATTCCTTCAGTATGTTTGGATAAATAGAAACCTGCGTAATACTAAAATGTTACTTCGCTAAGCAGTTCTATTCTATCTCAGGAAAGAAGGCAAAAAATTATACCAATGCTTCCTATGATTCCAGCCTCCTTTGGCTGGCACTTAACAGACCCACGGGTATATAGTTATGCTGTGCTGGATGTGTAGTGTAAGAAAACCCTGAAATACATTTTTCAGGAGTGGAAATGAATGAGAGCAGAAAGTTCAAAAGATTGCTGTGATGGAACTGTGTGTATCACTGAGTACCAATACTCTCTTACACTTCATAAAATATATCTTGCAAAATCATTAGTTCAGTATATAGACTTACACCAGATTATGAATATATCTAAATCCAGGAACCTAATCTCTCACTGCAGGATTTTCTTTCCAAGAAAAAAAATGCATGTGTATTTATATAAAAGTTAGGCCTTCTGGAACCAGGTACTCCTGGTCTTGGTGCCTGAATTCAGCTCTGTGTTTATGAGTTTTGGATCCAATAAAGACGCATATAATAAATAAATATTACTACATAGGGTACAAAGTTCTATTTAAACGCCAAAATACCGGCATTTACCAGACACTTCTGACTGAAGGTCAGTTTTGTGAAGTTATTTTTAATAAGCAGGTCCCAGAAAATAGGAGAACTTGAATATCAAAGAATGTATTTATGACAATTTGTTAACATAAATGGTTTGAATGTGCATTTCTTTTAAAAAGTGTCCCTGCTTTCTGACAAAGGAAGAAAATGCAGCATTCTAAATAGCAGAGATTTGGGTAACAATCTAAAACTGCATCCTCATAAGAGGATTTTATAATGGAATTGCTGACAGACTTGAGATGCCATTGAGGGCATGGCCACAACAAAGCTTTAAAGGAATATCCGACAAAAATATTCTCATGTTACACAATTTGTGGGGTTTGATTCACCATCAAATGAAAGACAGCATCTTCTCCTGGGTTTTTTGTATCTCTTAATAGCTTGTTCATCTTTTTTTCACTTATATCACCAGTATTTCAAGTCTACCTTGATCTTACTTTTAACACTATTTACTTACATGCAAGCACCAAAAGCTAATGATGACAATAATAATACACAGTGTATCATGGCTAAAATGCAACTTCAAACTTCAAGACTGCAACTGTAATTTATATACTGTCTTTCTTTGCCATGCTTTGTCATAAGGAACAGAAGTAAAAAACTCTGATGAGGACACATTTAGAGAAAATGTCATCTGCACAGAGATGAAAACAAACCTAGTAGTTATGAGAGTCCTGACTCGCTTTGGTATTACCCACCCTGCAGCTGCTAAATAGATCAGGTACAATGCAGCCAGCACACAACTGCCTATGAGCATCCAGACTGTAGCTAGTAAATGGCAATTTTTACTGATTTTAGCAGCATGTCCATTTTAGATAGCAATAAAGGAAAAACAGCAAACAAAGGGAAAAAGCTACTGGGAAAACTACAGATTTACCAGGATCATCCACTGAACTTCACTTGCAGGAATGGGAAACAACCTTTACACACAGAAAAGCAACTATCCTCCTTTGATTTTCTTCAAAACTACTCAGAGGGTGAAGAGCATTTTTTCACACACAAGAATGTGCAAAACCCACTGATTCAGTACAAAACTATCTCCAGAAGATAAGGACATCTGTGGTGTTCTAATGCTGCAGTCTAAACACTGGGTGATAGGCCTTGCTCCCTCCATTTTCAGTGATAGTGGACACCGTGTACCTCCTGACAATACCGTTGTTACAAACTTTATTATTACGATTGGTATTTCACTGGATGTCTGGCAGCCGATTGCCGAGACACTGCATAGCGTAGCATTCTCCCACACGTTTCATGGCTATTTACTGAATTCCAGTATAACCTAACCTGTTAATGCTTCTGGAATGTATAAACACAGTTAACTGCTAAATTCCCTGGATCAACATTTCAGAAATAAGCATTAAGTTGGTTGCTAACAGCTGAAGAAGATTTTGATTTATTGAATCAAGTATCATCATGGGACAAAAAAAGAAAAATCAAGATCCCATTTTTAGGGAGACATGGCATATTATCCATAACGAGATGCAATTTTGTACTAAAAGAGTAAGGATGAAGAGTGTGGTTTTAGAACAGAATCAACGGCCAAATTTACACAATGCTGTTACCTATCAATACATACACTTGACTCTGATAATTCTGTCTTAATATTTAATACTATTCTGAATATTAACAAAAGTTTCTTGGCATCACATTAATAATTGTCTGATTATCCCAAAACAAATTATAATATTCCATCTGAGTCAATGCCATCAAACAAAATGTCCATTCCTGGTTGGGTCATTAGTGTTACATTACATCCCTCTTCAGAAAAACAACTGCTTAGCATCAACTCCCAAATCCTTAAAGGTTCTTAAACATGTATTACTTGACAATGAGAATGCAACTAAGAGTCCGTATCTAAATTACATCAACAATGAGCAGCAGCACAGCACAAAGTTACCACATAACACAGGTGAAATTCTGCTTCTTAAGCTGACACTACAGGTCTCGTTGAAAGTCCAATTAAGTCAACAGAGACAGTAAAAATCATATTTGAGTTCAGTGGGCTGGGTCTTAAAAAGATTGAACATAGGAAGTATCACTCCCCTTGAGCTTACTCAAGGACAGTGGCAGTACAGACTGCTCCAAACTTTTGCTTCAAGCTATCAAAAACTGTATCAGTCTACAGAAACCTGAAAGCAAAATAACCCCTAGGAAATTCCTAAGCCAGGCTAATATCCAGCTATGGTTAAGACCACAGTCTGGCAAGTTGTGGGTTGTCCATGAATGTTTGCCAGGATGAGCACAGCTGCAGTCAGCTGAACTGGAGAAGGACTGGGCAGCCTCCCTGAGGTTCCCTCCACAATTATGTTGCACTGTTCTGTGACATTAAAGCAGATCTAGGAGAGGCACTGAAACTCTCCAGCCCACACCACTTAAGTTCAGTTTTCCTGTCCATAGTCCTAGACTGCTTGACCTACCTTAACAGATGATGTAAAGCTGTTGTATGCAAAGTGACAGACATTTGCTTTAGTTAAACAGTTCTCAGATATAGTCCATCACACAGGGGTCTGTGAGCTGCAGCAGAAAATTCTTGCCCACACAGATTGGATGCAGACATGATGAGGATGAGAGGCTTTTGCAGTAATGGAGCAGCGCCATGCACCAGGCCAAGGCGCTGAGGGCATGGGCAGGGGAGGGAAGGGGGAGCTCAAAGACCCTTTCACACTCTGATAAATACATCCCTGATGAAAATTACTTTATGTCTGGTCCTCAGCTCCTTAATCACACTAAAAAGTGGTACCACTAATACCCAGAGAATCAACTGTTGTCAACTCAAGTCCCAAACTGAAGATATCCAAGATCCCATTTCAAGAATGAAAATTCCTTAGGTTAAGAAATTTCCTTTTAAAAGTTGAGCACATCACCGATCTGACAGACTGCAGTAATCATTACACACTTGCAGTTTTTAACACATTGTAAAAAAAAAAATAAACACAAAGGGACATCTCTGCTGAATGTAAGCAGCTGGAGGACTCCAGAGCACTAATATTATTACAAGTTTATACCACTCCTGCCCCTCATGGATTAGTGCTCCATTATGCTGAGCACGACACATGAACACGCAGCACGGAGACATTTTTACTTAGGCAATGTAACCAAACTACGTAAGTTGATAGAGTAATCTAAGTATATTATATATAAAATATTCTTTTATATATATATGTGTGTGTGTGTGTATATAATATTATTATATATGTTCTTATAATAAATCACATAATTTTATCACAAATTTTAATTATCTTGTTTCCTTTTACCAACATTCAGTAAATCAATTTACAAAATGTCTGTAGCACCCACCCAAAAAATTTCTTCATTTTGCCCTAATGCAAACAGTTCTGCTAGCTAAACCCCACTACCAGTGAATGTCAAGTAACAACGGACATTTTCCTCTGAGAAATGTTAAATGCTTGGCTTTTTTCACGACCCAGCACAAGTTTCAAAAGGATAACTTTGTTTTGTAATTTGTTTATTGCTTAATCACGAAGACCAGATTGAGCATTTGAGTCACACAATTCTGTGTTGCACATTCCTACAAGAATGTGCAGTAAAATTTTATTTTTCCTTCATTCAGCTTACCGCTTGCTTGTCCCACTGCTTATTCGGCTAACCATCCCAGAATGAAACGCAATCGCATAGCAAGATTCCACTGCTGCTAGAACATTTTATACAGAAAACATACAAGCGTGAGGAAATAAGGCACCACTATCCTCATATATTACATCGGAGTATTTGCTAACTAATATGGATAGGAAGCATTTTATTGCAGGCCCAGAGCAAAAACAAAAGAAGACAAGGTATCCTGGGTAAATGATACATTTCATCAGCACATCAAAAACCCACTCACACACTCTCTTTGCTGTTTCATATTCTACCATCTACTTTTCAAATATTCCTTCAATAAAATCTGCAGCAAGTTCAACCCAGTTAGTCCACCAAGTTTATAACATTTTACCCATAAAGGTAAGGCTGTTACCAGAATTATACTCTCACACACAAACTATCTAACTCATTAAATTAACATGGCAGTTGCAAAGGGATCTGGGGGTTAACTAGAAAGCAAAGTATGTGTTTAACTCTGGAACAAGAGCACAGTGTATGTCAAATTTTGAAGATGAGTGAACAAAAGTAACATACTAATTCAGATATTCCTATTTTGGGGACCACACAGTGATCCAGATCTCCAGCTATCAGTCTTTTGTTCTGCATGGTACTAGTCCTTCCTCGCCCTTCTCCTGAAAGCATTTTCACTCCTGCTCCTTTCTATACAATTATCCTAGACATTAGACTGAAATTAGTAGTCTGTGTGATGACTTGCATCTGATGATTCCCTCTCTTCAAGGATCTACTCCAGATCATGAGGTAACATGAGTTAGTCATCTTGCACCTATAACAGTAAGCCCATCATCTTTTACCCTTCTGAAGAGGTATGCTAGCAAATATGCTGAATAAAACAAGATACTTTTCATACTTGACACCATATAAGTAAGTACATATAAGTGTATTTCAAGCTTTCCAAGCCAGCGTGAGTTGGAGACTGAAGGATGGTTACTTAGAGAACACCAGGACATCTTCCAAGCTTCAGGCTTAGTTTGCAGAAGACTTTTCTTAAGCACACTGCTGACAAACTGAAAACTAGAGAAGAGAAAGATTTCTGTTTCACTGCACAGGCTTGTAGGACTGAAACCCTAAAATCACTGTGCATATAAAAGATGGAACAGCAAGCTAGACTGAGAGGAATAAAAAGGGCAACTAACCTTAAAAATGTGGAATAAAAAGTCCTTCACATTAGAAATCTTCAGAAGGAAATGCACACTCTCCATCTTTTAAAAAGACAGCACTCTCTAAGGATGGTCAGAAATAGCCTGGATCTCTTGCAGTGAGGAGGACAGACCTGAAGACTATGTCAGATAGCTGCACTGTAAAAGGCTGGAATATGTAACTGTATATACTGGGGTAGATGGGAAGTGTTAGACACTTAGTTCAGGCAAGCATAGGGCACAGTTCAGCCAGTCACATTATATACATTTCCTCAAGATATTTTACTCAGTATACAAATATCACATAAGACAGTGGTTGCTACTGAGATACTATATTCTACTTAACACAGCGAGTTAAACACTGGCAAATGCTTGATTATCATTTGACTGTTTATTTTAAACTCCCTTTGCACATTCTTCCACCAGTTAAATCAAAACAGTTTACTATCTCTTACGGTGTTAATGTTTGACATATTCTGTCCATTTTTCACTTCACGTGAACAAAAAAGCAATCTAGTTTTAGCACATTCGGTACCAAGGTATTTCAACTTCCTAAGCAGTTTTCTTTATACAAGTGGAGAAACAACCTGCATTTGGGGAAGGATGAGGAAAGGGCTGGGGCAGAAAAATCCTTTTGTAGAGTCCAATCTCTTTCACCTGTGAATCAATAAATATTGCAAATGGGGAATAGCTAATTTGCCTTGCTTCAACACCAAGCACAGGAAAAATCAGAGGGAGAAGATGCACTTCAAAGAGCAGAGGGAAACAGATTATCACAGAGAACTTTTGTCTTTAATCTGCTAAGTTACTATCAGACTAAACAATAGCTGCCCATATTCCAACATGCAGCCGTCTATCCATATGTCTCTTATCCAACATTTTCTTGATGTCAGCACTATATATCCCTCTATTAGGGAACTACTGCCACAATTCCGCTATCAGTAAATAAAACTATGATCAGCAGATCTGAAATACAGCAGCTACTTGAAAAGGTATCAGAGGTGTTGATATGTGAAAAGGAGACAAATCCATTTCCCAGCAAAGAAGTGAAGAGCTCTATAGCCATAAATATGTCACATCACGTGCAGGCATGACTATCCCACAATTATTTAATACACAAAAACATGCTAGAGAAAGCACTGCATACCTGTAAACAAACATATGCTTATTTGTCCTATATAGGCACAGGGTCTACACAGCTATGACAAAACCCACCAACAGCACGTCATACTCAGTTATCACCACATAAAGAAGAGAAGTTGGCCTAATTTAAAAGACACTTGCCAGCAACTCTGGACAACATCCTAACCTTACATGAAAGCTCTACACTATTACCCATGGGTAATACTGACTTTGGTCACACAGTGTGTGCAAGCGTACTTCTAAAGCTAATGCCAATATGTATTACTACGCTTTTGGAGAGATTTCACTCTCTCACACAAATTTTGGTGAACATTACGTTCTGAGGAATCACTAATAGGAAACGCTAATTGAGGCTACAGATTTCTCCAAGTCATCCAAGTTAACTTCAGCCTGAGCTTCCTGCTATCAGTGTTGAAACAAATAGCTTTACGCAGCAGATGTGTCATATCCAGTATTCAGATGGTACCCTGTTTCCTTCTTAGCTGTGTTCTTTCCTCCTCTGAGTAAATACTGGAATGATTACAAGTGAAACAGGGTGCGAGAGCAGAAAATGCGATACAGGCTACACGCAATTAAGAGAGGAGCTGCTTCTGACACAGTGTTGCAAAGAATTATGCAAAGAATAATCCAAGGAACTAGCCAGTGTGAAAGGGATGAGGTGGGTAACAACTGTGTGTAAGATTTTAATTCTGTGATTTTAATTCCCAATATTTCACAGCATGTATCCTTGAAAACCTTGCTGATAATCGACAGTAATAATCTAGTTTTGATATGGCAAAGAGTAGGTTTGTTCTTCCAGCAGCACAATCTTGAAGTTTCTTTATCCAGTTCTAGAAAACAGAGTAAAGGAGTAGGAAATCAAAAATTCAAAAACACAGAGGGAAGGCTGTCACCTCTGCTTGACAACTTACAAAGTATTTTTTGGTTAAAAAGAAACTCTAGTGATGTAATCATCACACTTATGTTCTCCTGTGATCAGGATTTTCATAGACATCTTAGCTGACAAGGATGAACATGCCCCAAAGTTGGGGCATTTTGGACTACATGAACACTCTGCACCCAACAATTAAAAATACGATGTTCAGTTCTCACAAAGATAGTTTCCCACACTGTGGTTTCAGACATCCATCTTTTCAGCAACTACACCATTCAAACCAGTCTCAATTTGTGGACTGACAGTAGTATGAGCTCTATCCAGCTGTCCTGCAAACAGTGGTCAAGGCTGCTCTATGCCAAAAGTGCATTCTTGTGCTGGGGCATGCTGCATCTGCTACCAAAGCATCCAAACTCTGAAGAGTTGCAAATTTGGCTTTGTAGCATCCTTTTTATCATTCCAGCTAAAAATAATAGGATTGCTGGAAAACTGGGATCAGGAGTCAGCTCATAAGAGCCTGCTATTCCCCATGCTGAGTGGAAATGAGATAGGTACTGCTTCAACATCTTTCCTGCAGTGAATGAAGAGCAATACTGCAGACTTGTCGAGCTCTGCCTGCCTCGCTGATGGCAGAGCTAGTGCAATTCTGATAGTTGCTATACGGGATAGTTAGTGAACAAGACAATACACTGAAAAGGTGGCCCAGAATGAAAAGCCAGGCTGAAAGCCGTAGGACCCTTACTTGGACAGACTAACCGCACACTCTAGTAACTGCCAGTGAAGATAGTAAAGCTGAAAGAGGCTTAGTGCAAGCATGCAAGAGATTTGTGACAGAAAGTTAGAACTCTATGTCAAGCCTTTCATGCAAACAATAAATATTACTTCTGCTCATAATCAGACTTTTCTCCAGCATCGTCTTTGAATGTTGAACCTTTTTCAATTAATTAAAAACTATGCACTGCAGAGTGCATATTTTATCAGCCCTCAGCTGCTTAAGTGTCTAGAAAAGACCAGGCAGTTTTTCTTTTTTCCAGGCAACCCAGAGCAAGTACTTGCAAGGGTCATATCTTTTTAATTATCTTTTCTCTCTTTGATTAATTATTCCGTCTGACAATAGCGTGTTTCTAATGCTATTCACCTGCCTTTGATGATTGACAACTTTTCTGTCTGATTCAAAGCAAACAGCTGCTGCCATGATTGCCTAGCAACCAGGATGTGATGGATGAGCCCCAAAGATGGATGGCTGCAATAAATCATGTCTCCAGCTATAAAACTGAAAAAAGGGATAAGAATAAAAGCGAACAAAAAACAAAACAAGGTTTCTTCCCATGAGTGCACTCAGCTCCTTACCAATTACACCTGAAATGGACTTTGTGTCTATTAATAGCAAAGTTTTCTAATCAGTAACAATGCAATGATGCCATTTGTATCAAGGTGTGTTTACAATTGTTCCGGCAAATTGGCACTTGTACTTCAATTACCTACTGTGTTACACAAGTGCAGTAGTAGGAGATCAAAGTTTTACCTTCTACTGTTGAAGCCTTTATAGAAAATATAACCTTTTTTCAAGGTTTTCTCATGATGTTGGAGTTCAATGAAGTGTATAAACTTGTATTCTCCTTACTTTTGGCAACTGAGTGTACCAAACACAATCTGAATTGAATTTGTAGAAGGCATGACACTGTATTTCGGAAAAACTTCTTTCTACAAAACTCACACAAAGTCACCATCAGCTTTGTGAAACCTGCTTTTACCTAAATGCTGTACTTTGTGTATTAAGTGTCAGTAAAATTCCCTCTTGCTAGGTGGGCATCCCATAATCAAAGTTCATGTGACAAGCACCACTTCAAAAATACTATCTACATGTGCAAATTCAAGACCCGCTCAACAAAAAGCAATTGTCATCTAATTTTACCTGTCATTCCTGTCAATCATTCCATTTCTGTATGATGTGCCAGGCAAGAAACATTCAATAGTTTGCTGACTCAGAACAAGTTTAACCAGGCTGTGTAGCACACTTGCCCGAAGATGCTTGTGCACAAACATCCCATCGCTTCAAGTTTTGGCACTACCTATTGCTGAAGCTGCTCTATTGCCGGAGCATTACTTCCAAGATAAGACTTAATTGCCTATAAAAAGCTGCTTCCTTAATTATTCCAGCAGGTGGGGGTATCCTGGTTCCAGCAAAAGAACTTCAGAACAGGAAGGGATTGTCCCTGCTATGTCCATGGAGAGGCTACCCACCTCCAGGAGCATCTTTGACACCTGAGAGCGAACACCAAGGCTAAAAGATTCATAACATTGGGTGAGGGGGGTGGGCAAAAGAGAAAAATGTAAATGCTGAAAAAATTATGTTGTAGAACTTTTGTTTTCTTTGCCATTACAGAGTCAAAATGCAGCCTGTTAGCAAAAGGAAGCTGGAGTGTTATTAATCTGTTCACAAAAACATTTTTAAAGCACATTTTTCAACTGGAACTGGCAACGCCTAACAATGCTACACTGGAACAGCTACAGACCTGCTTGTATTTTAGTGTTAGGTAGAGTATGTCTCTGTATTCATGCAAAAGAAAGATTGCTTGTATCCTTGCATGGGCCATAGCTTTGTCCACATTCTTCACAATTATCAAAATACTCTCACTAAAAACTTAACTCTGTCTCTTCCCGTCTCTCACTCTGTTGTACAAACACACACGGAAAACCAGCCCCTAAAACAATTGTAAGGCACTCCTGTAATGACCAGCTAGTATCTGGTAACAAACAATGAGAAAGCAAAGCCATCAATCACAACGTGTACACCGAGGCCTCCATTCTGTCCCAGCTCATCCAACTCTCAAGTTACAGCTTTACACGGCAAGTCTAAATAATATTCAAAATGATAAATGGCACTATAAGCCTGATATCCATCATCAATCTTTTTTTTAAGGAACATCCATCTTCAATAATGCACGTTTGAATCATGTGAAACCAAGAGCTCCCAGATTCATTTACACAACCCCCAGCAAGCTGGTGCTGCTTGAATGATACGTGTCAGCCACTTTGTCCCAACTGCCAAACTTACACACACAAAAAAAAAGGAAAAAAAAAAAAAAAAAGGAAATAAAAAGAGAGTGAGAAAGAAAAGAAAACAGGAGGGGAAAACCTTCAGGGGGTTGAACAAGACGACTTAGCAGATAATATGAAAGAACATAACCTCTTCAGTCACTGTGCCAGTCGTCCCCCCCCAGCACAGAGGCTCTCTCGTCCCTCTCCCCGCAGCCTGGCTGTGCTGAGGGGAGAAGACAGCAGAGCTGGAACGGCAGCACCCCTCGCACCCCCCCGCCCGGCCTGGCAGGGCCCGTGTGATAAATGACACATGTCATTCTGTCGGGAGGGAAGGGTGGGTCAGTGATGTATGGCTCTGCTGAAAAGGAAATCGACTGTTTGGCATGGTGCGGATATTCTCCACCAGGATTTAGTTTCAGAAGTCTAAAATGAAATCTCCGATGTTTCCAGTGCACAGTGAGGGCAGGCCGACGT